>NW_027121990.1:0-165941 GCF_030686945.1 Centruroides vittatus
AATAACAAAATTAAATAGAATAAAATAGAACAAAATAAAACAACAGATAAAAACAATAAACATAGAACCGATAACAAAAATAAATAACAATTAAAATGTATATAGTAACAAGGTGTAAATATAAAATAAACAAACAACTAAATCTGTTTATAAATATTTGTAACTTTTAGAAAGTTCAGTAATTTATCAACATTTGGCCTCTGGCCCAAAATCTCTTTAAAACTTGCATTTCCAAAATGCTGCCTACGAATCCTTTCAGAGGCAGTGCAATTGCTCAGTATGTGCTTAACGCTTACAGTACAATTGCAATACTGACACACAGGCTGGTCATCACCCGTCAGAAGGTATTCATGAGTCAGTCGAGTGTGTCCAATTCTCAAACGAGTAAGAATGACCTCAGATCTCCTGTCATAAGGTTTCTTCTGTGTCCAATTTTCTATCACAGGTTTGATCTCGTGTAGTTTATTGTGGAATTGTGCGTTCCACACATTTTGCCATCTCTCCTCTAGTCGTTTTTTAACAACTAGCTTCAAGTCACCTCCTTCAATAAACATTGTATGCTGAGAAGGACTTGCTGACTTTGCAGCTGCATCAGCTGCTTCATTCCCTTTTATACCTACATGGCCTGGGACCCAACAAAATTTTACAAAAATATTACTTGCAATAAGATGGCAAAACAGTTTGCGAATTTTAATCACTATAGAGTGAGAACTAGGTTCATGTGAGATCAAAGCCTGAAGTGCACTAACTGAGTCAGTGTAAATAACACAGCGACGATGACCTTTACTAATTATATATTTTAAGGCTAGGTAAATAGCCTGCAACTCTGCAGTAAAGATGGAAGAATTCGATGCGATTTGTTCTGCCACGATCTCATCCTGGCAGACAAAGGCTGAGCCAACGTAATCAACCGATTTCGATCCATCAGTATAAATAGGAATTAAATTCCTGTCGTAATGTTGAATTTCTGCAAAGTGCTGCCTATAGATGTAGTCCGGGGTGGATTCCTTAGGAAACTGCTTTAAGCTAAAGTCAACATTAATCACAGGAGTTGACCAAGGTGATATATTATCGACCTCGACCTGTGAAATGTTGCTTGTGTCCAGGTCAATCGTGCTGCTTACATTCTCCATTCTAATGTCAAATGTAGGGACACAACTTGGGCGAGCTGTAAATAATCTTTTCAGCTGAGTATCTGATACTCTACAATAAACTGAAGGTTTAGCCAGAGATTTCTGTTTAATGTAATAGAACAAAGACAACTGCTCTCTCCTGAGAGATAGTGGAGGCTCATAAGCATCCACGTACAAACTTTGAACAGGAGAAGTTCGAAATGCACCAGTGCACAAACGCAATGCTTGATGGTGGATTGGATCCAGCATCCGAAGAGTAGATTCTCGCGCAGAGCCATAAACAACACATCCATAATCCAGCTTAGAGCGAACGAGGGCTCTATATATCCTGAGCATCGAACATTTGTCTGCTCCCCAGGATGAGCAGCATAATACCTTTAAAAGGTTCAGAGATTTTAAACATCTACTCTTCAAATTGCGCAAGTGTGGCAAGAACGTCAATTTATGGTCAAACACGACACCCAAAAATTTTGCTTCATTGACCATTGGGATTTTAACCCCATTTAGGTGAATTTCAGGGTCCAGGTGCAAACCACGCCTTCGGCAAAAGTGGATGCACGAGGTCTTCTCTGCATTAAAAGTAAAACCATTGATCTTGGACCAATTGTCTATGCGATTTAGGGAGGTTTGCAGTTGTCTTTCAATAAAACTCATGTTAGTAGACTGACAGGAGATCTGAAAGTCATCCACATACAAGGAGTGTTTCACACTGGAAGGAAGACACTTAGCTATGCTATTAATTTTGATTAGGAACAGAGTCACACTCAGAATAGAACCTTGAGGAACACCCTCTTCTTGTGTGAAAGGCCTAGACAAAGTGTTGCCCATCCTAACTTGGAATCTTCGATTCTGCAAGAAGTTTTTTATAAAAATTGGCAGATTACCCCGCAGTCCAAATTCATGCAGATCACGGAGTATTCCATATCGCCAGCAGCGATCATAAGCCTTCTCTATATCGAAAAACACAGACACTAAGTGCTGTCGTCTTACAAACGCTTCGCGTATAGATGTTTCAAGGTTTACTAGATTGTCTGTGGTACTTCTGTTCCTACGAAATCCACTCTGATGTGGTGAAAAGTAGTTCTTTTCCTCTAGGAGGAACATCAGGCGTCTGTTTACCATTCTCTCGAAAAGTTTGCAGAGACAACTAGTCAGAGAAATTGGTCTATAATTAGAGGGATTCTTGCAGTCTTTACCTGGCTTGGGAATGGGAATTATGATAGATAGCCTCCAAGAGTCAGGAAAAGTATGTTCTGTCCATATTCTGTTAAACAGATTCAGAAGGTTACTAAGGGAATTGTCTGACAGATTTTTAATCATGCTGTAATGGATTTTATCCGGCCCTACAGCAGTATTCCCCGAGCGAGAGATTGCTGTACATAGTTCTATTCTGCTGAATGGCACATTATATTCCTCATTAGATGGAGAGTGGAAGTTTAGATATTGTTTTTCACTTTGGACTTTATAAGCCTGGAAATTTGTTGTATACATAATATTGCTGGATGAAGACGAAAATGTTTCACCCAACAAATCAGCAATACCTTTTATGTCACTGATTATTGTGCCATTATTTTCCAGCATGGACAGAGAGTGAGAAGCATATTTCCCATTAATTTTATGGATTTTATCCCAGACTGCTTTTGAGCTGGTGGAAGATGTTATGCTAGAAACATACTTCCTCCAGGAATCCCTTTGGCTTTGCCTCCTTATTTTTCTGGCATTTGCCTTTGCTTTTTTAAAAGCTATCAAATTCTCAGCAGTGGGGTATCTTCTGAAAATCCCCCATGCTTTCTTTTGTTTTTTAAATGCTGCCTCACAATTCTGATCCCACCATGGTTTCGGATGTTTTGGATATCTGGTTGACGTTTTCCCCATTGTTTTTTCGGCTGCCTGAATAATACTGGAAGTGACAACTTCGACTGCATCATTGATATCAGCAGTATTGACCATTTCCTCAGTGACGTTAGCCAAAGAGGAAAAAGCAGGCCAATCTGCCGTTTCAAGTTTCCAGCGTGGTGGACGGGCTGTTTCACAGCTTTCTCTGCCTTGGTATTTTAAAAATATTGGGAAGTGGTCACTGGAAAGTGGATTAGATCCAACCTCCCATGTAAACGCTGAAAACAGATTTGGGCTTGCTAATGATCAGATCAATGGCAGTGAATGTTCTTGTTGGGGCGTGGAAGTATGTCACTTCTCCAGTATTAAATAAATACAGTTGGTGATTACCTATGAATCTTTCAATGGCTCTGCCTCGACAATTGATGTCGTGACTGCCCCACATTGGATTGTGGCCATTGAAATCACCAAGTAGAATAGAACGGAGTTGGCAGTTGTTCAACCAAGTCATCCAATTCATCTTCATTGACTCTGACATCTGGTGGCAAGTATATGGAACAAACTGTGACAGTTACTCCAATTGAAATTCTGACTGCCACAGCTTGCAGCTCTGTTGTTATTTGTACCGGTAAGGAAGGGATGCAGTTTGAAACCAGTACAGCCACACCTCCACTGGCGCGAGTGTGGCTATCATCATCCTTACGGTAAAGATTAAATCCTTTTAAAGTAATTTTTTCTCCAGGTTTTAGATGTGTTTCCTGGAGTGCCACGCAGAGAGATGTGGTAGATGATGTCAAATGTTTAACGTCAGAAAAGTTGTTGCGGAAACCACGACAGTTCCATTGGATTATTTTATAATCCATTATGTGGTTGAGGCAGCATTCTTTGTAAAAGTATCCCTCTTTAGTTTTACAGCCGATTTGCCTTTTGGAGGCGAGTTTGGTGGTGTAACCACCTTATTAGTCTCCTCATCTGAGAAGTCAGAGAACTCACTCATAGACTGAGTCTCTGATCTTTTAGATTTAGAGAGGGCTGATTTTAATTTTTGTTTGTTCAGTGGGTTCTTATTAGCTTTTTTAGAACCCACATTTCTGGTTACTATCCCTGCTTTAGGTAGGGGTGTTTTTTTCTTTATATTCTCTTTTACTTCTGTATCTGTAGATTGAGTTAACAAGCATCTAGCATGGCGAGTGAAAGATTCATTTGGTGAAACGGAAATTTCTGTCTGAACCGCACATGTCTTTGTGGACTTCAAAACAGAAGCAAATGTCTTTTGTTGTAATGATGCACTTTGAGTGACCATGCGCCGAGCCTCTGGGTAAGGTATGTTGTTAACTGTTTTTAGGCGTTGAATTTCTTTTTCTCTTTGCCATGCAGGGCATTTCCGAGAATAGGCTGGATGGGCATCCTGGCAGTTCACACAGTGTGGAGTACTTTTACATTCAGTACTGTTGTGGCCTTCAGTTCCACACTGTGCACATAAGCTTTTGCCTCGGCAGGAGGTCTGGGAATGTCCAAATCGCTGGCATTTGAAACAACGCAGCGGATTTGGAACGTATGGTCGAACTGGGCATCGAAGATATCCCGCAGTAACGAATGATGGCAATGTTGGCTTTCCGAAAGTGAGAATCAAATGTTTAGTCGGTATCAGCTTGCCATCACGACGAATGGAGATGCGTCGAACGGCAGTGACACCTTGATCTGCAAGACCGATCTGGATGTCTGCTTCATCTTCAGACATCAGATCGACCTCAGATATCACACCACGTGACGAGTTCAAACTTGTGTGTGGTGTGATTGTGACATTTATGTCTCCTAGAGATTTAGTCTTTAAAAGCTTTGCTGATTGTTGAGGAGAGGCTGCCTCAACGAGTAAATCTCCTGACCTCAATTTTTGGATTTTTTTAAGATGCCCAATGGTTGATTCAAATAATTTTTGAATCAAAAAGGGGGAACGTTTAGACAGAGATGTTTCTCCCGTAGCATGAACAATAAGGTAGGCTGGTTGGTTAACAAAAGTAAAATCACTTGGTGGTGATGCTTTGGTACCTAATGTTTTAGATTGTAGTGAATCCATATTGAAAAAGTAATATTCAGCTCCCGGTGACCCCACCCACCATGGGGTCCAACAAGGGGATGCCGTCACATGGGAGACTCCCATAGACCGTCACACCAGGGTTTCCCAGAGAGCTATACCCTCACAATGCAGTCAAGAAGAGCACATCTTGCCTGACGTGTCTGCCCGGTCTGCATCGATCGGTTGACTCCAAGCCGAGGTCAAGAATAACTCAACGACCAGCCGATTGACTCAAACGGAGCCTGATTTGAGCCTCCCGTTTATCCGAAGCAGGGGCCAAAGCAGTGTGTTGGGGACGTTATGTTGCCCCTCAACTACCAGGATCCCCCTTTCCGGCATACAGGCCACCACGCACGGCAAACACGTGGGTGGGCGTTCAGATCCCAGGGATGGTAAATAAGGGTTACTAAACCATCTCTGGGAGGTCCCCTCACCACGGACAGGAACTACATCGAGGGGACATTTAAGAGAGAGCAAAGCTAAAATGATTGCTGTCCAAGTGGCTTCGGCATTAATTTACATACACAAGAAAGGTGATTTTCCTAAATCTTTGTATATTTATTTAATAAGTGCATATTGCATGTTAAATTGTTCTGCTTTCACAGGAATCATTCACAGAGATGTTGGATCTAATAACATCGTGTTAGATAAGAACAAAGGAGCACAGTTAATAGATTTTGGCCTGTGTGCAGTAAGTATTGTACTTATCCTAGTTTTGCTTGAACTATTGCTGTATAAAGCTTCCTAATTTTTTTTTCAGTATAAACAAAACCCGAAAGTTTTGCGAGATCCCTCCCTACCTGTGTTTCGAAATTCTCAAAGGAAAGTCCTATGGTGAGAAACTCAATTTGTATTTAATCATTGTGTTTTCTTGACTCGTGTAATCAATGTGCCATTTACAGATTCCTACTGAGATTGGTGAGCTTTTGGTATCACAATATACCAGATTTTTATAGGAAAAATTATCAATTATTTAGAAGCATTTATGGAACATTATCATTATAATAATGACTATTTCGAAAGAATGACGTTATAAGAAAGAATCAGATGTAAGCGACTATCATTTTTTATTTGTTAACAATAAAAAGACATGACGATTAATGCGAAAGTCTCTTTGCAGTTGCCCAAAGCGTTCATGTGCACTATTCTCACAATTTATCGATTGATGCAAAAAAGTTTATTCAAGATTTATTACAGAAAGTGAGTTTATACGAAGGCTATTATTAAAAAACGAACCTTATTTAAAAAAGAAGAAAAGTACTGTAAATATCATTAAAATATATTTTTTTCCATATTCTACATACTTTTATCTACTTTTATACATAATTTCCATTTTGTTTAAACATTTGTCATACTGCTCAACAATTTTTTGAATTCCGACTTCAAAGAAATCTGCCGCTTGCGAAGAAGCCCAATCCATGACTGCAGTTTTCACTTCTTCGTCATTGAAATGTTGACCACCAAGGAACTCCTTTAAGTATCGAAACAAGTGAAAATCACTGGGTGCAAGGTCTAGACTGTGTGGATGATCGTATCGAGTCAAAACGATAAAGCACTGTTTAATCTTTTTGTTTTGTGATCATCAGAAAGCAGTCTTGGAACCCACCGAGAAAACAATTTTCGATAATTCAGTTTCTCCGAAACAATAGTATACAAAACTGATCTTGAAATCTGTGAAAATTCAATTGATAATGTTAAAATAGTGAATCGTCGGTCCTCTCGAATTTTGTTATCCACATCACAAATCAAATCTTCAGAAATCAGAGAAGGACGGCCAGGGCATGGCTCATCATGCAAATTAACTAGCTCATCCTTGAACATTCTTACCCATTTTCAAACTTTACTGTCACTCATAGCATTATCACTGTAAACTCCACAAATCTGACTGTGAATTTCTGCTGCTGCCAAGTTTCTTGCATTCAAGAATCGAATAACAGATCGTATCTCACAGTCGCAGGAGACTCAATTTTCTTAAACATTTTAAACTTCTACAGCTCAGCATACAGACAGACGATATGGCTGCAAATGGCGTCAAGCTTGCTCGAAGCAGAAGCGCATGCATACTGCCGTGATTGCACATTATTCTCGCTCTTTCACAAACGGACCTTATTTAAAAAATAGCCCTCATAATTTATAAAGTCTGTTTTTTCCACACAATCCATTTCAAAATTATTATTTTTTTTATTGCATTTTTAAACTATTAAGTGGTTTATTTTCACATACTTGAATGTTTTCTGTTTCGAATGTCTAAATTTAATATACTTTAAAACCTGCGTAAATGCTACTGAACATATTTACCTGCTTAACCCCTTTGTTACATTTGTTCCGCCCGGAATGGCGCTTGGAAAACCACCAAGTAATTTACTTTTTATATTGAATAATTATTTCCACTCAAATGTGAATCTGACAGCCAAAAAAATTGCTGGAAAATAATTGCCGCAAAATAAACACCCCCCAAAAAGTGTTTTTACAGAAAAACTATATAAAAAATTAAAAATAATTTAAAATGAATGCTTTTATTTGAAAAACAGCTGCACAGATTGTTATTCTTTCATTTAATAAGGTATAAAATTTCACACATGCAGTCTACATTGTTTACAAACCAGCTGACCCTGAGAACAGCTGGTGTCAGCTTTCCTGAATAGCTCTCATGTATGCTTCAGGGGAATATTGGTATAAAGGCAGAGAAGAACTAACTTACCACATCTATTCAAATATAACACAATATTTTCATTTTTATGCTATTAAAATACAAGGGGACCGAAAAAACGTATGGGAATAAAATTATACTGAATAAAAACCTGCTGATGTCATAAAAAACATCCAATAACATTTTATAAATTTTACTGAAGTCAAATCAGTCAAATAGAAGTTCGAAACAATTTAATTAATTTGATTTTAAAAAAACTCCCATAAAAAACCATAGCACAATTAATTATCTAATTAAAAAATTGTTATGAAATATTTTCATGGCCAAAATAATTCATGAAGAAGCCCTCATGAAGAATTACTATACGTACCATATCCGTAGCTATAAGCTTATCCATATAGCATGGTTATAAACTCTGTATCATATCCATATAACCATACCGTATTCCATAAGAAAAGTTTGGATCAATCAAACTTTTACAGTAGGGATACGAAGAACTGACTGACTGCGCATGCGCTAAGTCGCCATCAGTAGATATACAATCAGTTGTGCCGGAAGCAACCAACAAAACTTTGAGAGAGGCAACATGGCTACTCATCAAAAATGTGCTGCAATGATTGCATTGTTGGTAATAAGTGTAGGTGCCTTTATTATTAATAAAAAGTGGACAAGTTGACGACAACGACACGTATGTCCCATCAACACAAGTTGATGGGACATACTTGCCACAGACCACTTTGCCAATTCACATTATTTTGTCAAATGAAGGCCGTCGATCCCAAGGAATTTAAGTATACAAGGATGAACATGGATCTCTTCCACGAGCTGTTGAGACATCTGTGGAGAAGACTGTACAAATCACATGGTCAAGCAGTTCATCTGGAAATGAAACTTGCATTGACATTAAAGTGAAGCAAAAATACAAATTATAATTAAAACTGCAGCTGTGTAATCAATCCTCTTTAATAATATAATATATATTTTTTACAGATACCTGGTCTAGGGAGGCAGTATTCAAAGTATCACTTGAGATTACAATATAGGAAAGTGTACAGCTAGAAAAATCATAGTGGAGGTCAGTACTTTCATCTCAGTTCCATTTATTTTTTTTTATATTAAAAGAAAAATTGTCTATTTTAAAATTTGTGTAATATTAAGTAAATAATTGTCATTTTTATAATGAAATTTATGAATGTAAACAATATAATAATAATAATAATAAATGTATCCACAATTGTGACAAATGATACTCAAAACTTACATAGGTATTTAAAAATTTTTCTTACTGTTCACCATGATTAGTTTTGTTACGCCTAACTTCTGTCTGTCAGTTTGATAAAATTCTAGATTATAACTTCTTAAATTTTTCTAATTATCTATATATATAATTGAGATGAGTTGATAATAATAATAATAATAATAATAATAATAATAAGTCAAACAGCTGGTTAGCTCAGGGATGCCTCTTTGGGGAGACGGAAGGATTCATGATCGCCATACAGGATCAGGTCATAAATACTAAAAACTACAGAAAACACATACTCAAAGATGCAACACTCACAAATGACACATGCAGAAAATGTCACATCATGTCAGAAACTATACAACACATCACCTCTGGTTGCAAGCTCTTGGCACAGACAGATTATTTACACAGACATAATCAAGTAGCAAATATAATACACCAAGAGCTTGCAAAGAAACACAAATTAGTAGACATCCACAAATCGTACTACAAATACATTCCACAGACAGTATTGGAAAGCAACACGCACAAAATGTACTACGACAGAGCCATAATCACAGATAAAACAATTTACCACAACAGACCAGACATCACATTCATTGACAAACACAATAAAATCACATACATTATAGACATATCCATTGCAATCACTCACAATATACAAAACGCATGCACTGAAAAAATTAGCAAGTACACAGAACTCGCCCAGGAAATAAGGCATCTGTGGAGGATGGATAGGGTGCTTATTGTACCTGTTGTTCTCTCTTCTACAGGTGTCATACCACACACACTACACAAAAGCCTGGGCACATTACAATTGAATAGAAATTTGTACATCACACTACAGATGGCCACTATATTGAATACATGTCATATTGTGAGAAAATTCCTGAATACAGACACACACACTGATACACTTCTTTAATTTCTGTTTTGGTTACTATGCCTTGACTTTGGTCCGGCATAGTGCACAGCCACCGGTGTTAACCGAGTATATCTCACTTAACCCAACATAATAATAATAATAATAATCAGCGCAGAACCCAAACGATTAGGAGTTGAACGTTCAAATTTGGTACACAGTTAGGGTACGTCACGAGAATGCACACTAAGAAGGTTGGTTGGTTCGTTCGTGTTTTTTGGCACAAGAGCCATATAGGCTATGCTGTGCCATGATAAATAGTGAAATTATATGAAACTAAATATATATAACATAAACAAGTGTAAATAAACAAAACAACAGAATAAATATAAGTATATAATAAATAAATAAATAAATAAATTAGTTAATTTATATCTCCCTATTAATATTTATAACTTTCAAAAAGTTCAGTATCTTATCAAGATTTGGCCTCTGGCCCAAAATCTCTCTCAAACTTGCATTTCCAAAATGCTGTCTACGACTCTGGTCAAAAGCAACACAGTTGCAAAGTATGTGTTTAACACCATGCACACTGAGAAGGGATTTTTCGAAATTCCTCTTCACAGGGAGGAGGGATGGGATTAAAGCTTCTATATACATTATCGAGACGTGTCCAAACAGTTAAGAGTTGAAAGTTGAAATTTGATACACAGTTAGGGTACGTCACGAAAATGCACACTAAGAAGGGATTTTTCGAAATTCCTTCCCACGGGGGAGAGGGACAGAAATAAGGCTCAACACTTCCATTGTTGATGGAAGTGTTGAGTAACAATGGACGTGTCAACAATGGAAGTGTTACGTAACAATAAATTGTCAACAATGGAAGTGTTAATGTTACGTAACAATGAATTGTCAACAATGTAAGTGTTACGTAACAAGAGAAAGTGATGTGCAAGACACAGATGCAGTTTTTTTCGTTTTTGTGGGAAATCGAACATATTTTTAGACCCATCTAAAATTTTCTAATTAGTCTGGAAACAGGGGATTCCAATTCTTGCATTCTGTGAAAATAGGTAAAGTTTACTATAATGTAATAATCTTAATCTTCACTATCGTTAATTTTGCCCGAGCAATGCCGGGCCCACCCGCTAGTATAAATATAAAATTGACTAATATAATTATGAAATTTAAATTAGGAGCTTAGTGTATATGGTACATGTACTTTTCCATTTCTGCAATGTTTTGTGTATTTCCAGGTCTGTACATCAGTATGGGAGGAACTGAAGCAAACATACGTGGCATTATCATCAAATGCAAAATGGTTGCAGATACAAAACAAATTTTGGGAGAAATGGCAGTTTCCTCTTTGCTTAAGTGCAATAGATGGAAAACATGTCAGGATCAAGGCACCACCAATGTCCAAATCAGAATTTTTTAATTTTAAAAAATTCTATAGCATTGTTCTGATGGCTGCATGTGATGCAGACTACAGATTTGCATTTGTAGATGTGGGAACATATGGGAGTGATTCTGATGCTACTATCTTGTCATAGTCAGCCTTTGGTAGCTCCTGTCCAATAACATTGACAAGTGAAAGCTGCCAAGTACAGACACAACCCTTCCATTTGCATTTGTTGCAGATTCTGCATTTCTGCTAAAACTAAAACTTATGCACCCTTATCCTGGAATGAATTTGCCAGAGGGTGAATCTATCTTCAATTATCGTCTCTCCCGGGCAAAAAGGGTTATAGAGAGTACATTTGGAATTTTGGCATTGCAATGGCAATTTTTCATCAATCGATTACGCCGTCTCCTGATGTCGTAACAAAAATGGTATTATGCATAGTTACACTGCATAACTTCATAATGAAAAATAATTTGATGCCAGAATACTGCCCAAAATACACACGTCAACTATAAATGTGATACAAGATGTGACTTTTGAAACATCTCAACAATGCAAAACACAAGAAATATAACATGCTGCAGTCACAAACACTGTTGTTTGAAAATTGAAATGATTTTGATAAATAAATGGTTGAAGCATTTACCAGTACACATAGTCCACTTAAAGAATTTAAACGAAAAACGAAATATCTGTAGCTTTTAACACCAATAGTATACAAAAATGATTCCATATTGAAAGAAATCAAAAGTAATGTAGTCAACAGAAAATTGCCAACAGGGGTGTATTTAAAGAACAGATAACATAACCTTTCCAGATATTTGGCTGGATTCTTAATGCTTAAATGTAACGAAAACGTTTGCTTACTAAAAGTTTGATATCTAAAAAGGTTTGGTTATTCATTTTTCAGAAACGCAATCATAAAAACAAATTGTTAAACTTGAAAATTTTTTCCTGCTGCTTTGAGTGAAATAAACTGGAAATGAAAGACTGTCGCTATACTATAGTATATTATGATCTATCACATGATGTCTCCACAGTTCAGCGAATTCTTCACAAAAAGAATAAGTTATCAGGAAACGTCAGAAATGAGTAGACACGTGATCGAATGGCACCGACACATGTCATGTGACACTCTCGTACACATCCATCTTCCGATGTGCCACTCCACAATGAAAACAAGCTTAAGCAACGACATCCTCGAACGGGTACACTCGGTATGTATTCCGACAATATTTTGTTTGTAGCATATTTTATATTGCTAATTTCCAGCAAATTATACGTGTTTTGGACACGATTGAGTCAAATTAGTCTAGAAATGATTAATTTTATCGAAGAAAACCTCTCAAATAGCTGTATCCCCTAAACTGCACAAGTGCCAAATATGAAAAAGAAATAGGAAACAATCTGAAGGGTACAATTCTAGGGTTGCCTGAAGGGGGAGGAAACCCCCCAATTGTAGACCCCCTGTGTGATCAAATAATGTCTAATGAACCATACACCTACAAGCGATACATCACAAGATATAGCCCCCCAAAATCGCGCGTCGCTCAGCAAAGACTCGCTTTTAACCCTTTGCCCCCAAAGGTACCGATCGATCGGTACCCTGGCTCGTTAAGCAAAACTTCGAGGGTACCGATTCATCATTACTTTGGTAAATATCAATTTTTGTAAAATTTATCAACAACAGATGTCAGCACTTGACGGCATCGTCTTGTCTATCGTCTGTTTTACATATTTTTGTCCACGTTCCATATGGAAAAATGGCAACATTCGATGAAGACGAAGCTGAGATGCTAGAAAATCTGAAATATCTAGATTATATAGATCGTATGGAATGAAGAAGTCAGCAGATTATTTTTCCAAGAAGAAATGATCTCGAACAATTGGATGATTATGACTGATGGAACAACTGTTGTCGGCTCTACATTTTTATGTCGCAGGAACATTTCAGTTGGTCTTAGGCGATTTAAATGATTTAAGTCAATCATCTGCTTGTAGAATGATTAATAGAGTGAGTTTTTTAATTGCTCAAATCTCAGCAGATGATATTCAGTTGCCTAAAACAGAATCTGAAAGAACGCAAGTAAGTAGGCCTAATATCCCTTTATCTTTCGATACTATACTAATAAAATAATTTTATCTTGGTTTTTTACAAGTTTCTATATTAGAATCATTAATTTAAATTATAGATTAATGTTACCTATAATTCCAAAATGGCAGCTTGTCTCTGATTCCAGCAAATAGAAGAAAGGAAACAGTGGGGACGCACGTTCTAACCTAACCTAATCCAATCCAATAATTTTGTTGGTAATAATTATGGTAATTTATTAGAATAGGTTAGGTTAGGTTAGAACATGCATCCCCACTGTTTCCTTTCTTCTATTTGCTGGAATCTGAGAGGAGCTGCCATTTTGGAACATTAACCAAATTATATATAGTCTTTATTCATTTAATTAATACATTACTTTTCAAAGTATGAACAGTAATAAAATATAAAAATAATAGATCACGTATATATTTATATTTTCAGATAAGTCAAGACTTTCTTCATTTGAGTGGTTTTCCATGTGTGTATGGAGCCATTGACTGCACCCACATTCCAATTCAGTCACTGGGAGGAGAAACTGCTGAATTATTTCTAAATAAAAAAAGATATTTTTCTATAATGTTCAGACAGTTTCAGATAGCCAACTTAAAATCAGAAATATAGTAGCCAGATGGCCAGGTAGTTCTCATGATGGCACTATATTTGCCAATAATCATCTGTGTGCTATGTTTCTAGCAGGAGACATTCCATCAAAATATCATCTTGGTGACAGTGGATATGGATGCAAGGCATATCTATTAACACCAATATTAAATCCACAAAGTGATCAAGAAAAATGATAATTATTAGTTATATAATATATATTATTAAAATATATTTAATGGATAATATAGTTTTAAATGGTCATATATATTTCAAAATTAATATCAATTATTTTTTCTTTGAAAGATATAACAGATGCCACATAAAAGCACGGAACACAGTGGAACGGCAATATAGTTTATGGAAACGACGTTTTCCCTGTTTATCAGTAGGTTCACATTGCAACCCTCAAAATGCTATAGCTGTCATAGTTGCCAGTACAGTGTTTCATAACATTGCAATTTCACATAGAAATATGACAGTTCCAACAGAATTTGATGATATTTGTATGAATGAAGATGTTCTGGTGCTTGTTGTCAGAAGTCAGAATGCAGCTGGATTTGCAAAGAGAAATGTATTAATAGTAGATTTCTTTAGTATTTAACTTCTGAAATGTTTGCATAATCTTTTAAGATTATGCAAATATTTCAGACATTATTATTAAATTAAAAGGCCCTTTTCAGGCCAAAAATTTTGCTTAAGAGTTAGCCAAATCAATATAAGTAAAAACTATCAAAACTTTCAATATTGTTATACATCAAATTTTAATTATCCAAATAAATTTCTTTTTTGAAATAAAAGATACTTTTGTTACTCAAGAAACTCTTATGTTAAAGAAGAAAATAAATTATTGTTAATTAGTGATAATAGATATATTAAATATAAATATGCATAAAGATGCTGCAATTTGAAGAAAATTTTATTTTATTTAAACAAATAATAATGAGAACAAGTTACTTTTTGAAACAAGTAATTCTCCATAAAAGTTAAGTAATAAATAAAAGTTGTAGGGATGAACGGAGTAATTGTAAATCCTTGTTTTTGGACAGTCAGTCCAAGCCTTACAAACATGTTAAGTGGCAGAAGATATTGTAAATGAACATAATTTTTGAGATGAAAAATGCACAAAATTAGGCAGTTTTATTTCACCAAGCAAATGAAACATAGACGAAATCCTGTTGTAATGCAATATGGTTTATGAGACATTTTCCATGCCTTTCTGTTGGACTACTCTATAATTTGCAGAATGCAGTGCATATTATAGTTTCTCACGATATTGCACTACAAGATGGAAGTATAGCATTATTTCATGATGATGATGTTCATTTTTTAACTTCAGATGTGATGTTCCTGTACAAATATTTAAATACCTTAAATGTTCAAGATTTTGCTTAAAAAGAATGCAATAATTCAGAATTTTTTCTTTAATGTTAAAATAAAAATTTCATATAGTTTTAAATAAAATTTTATTTTCTGAAACGTTTTATTGTTATTACTGTGTTATTATTTTAAAAAGAAACTATATAGGACATAAATACTTCATCAAAAATTTTATATTAAAAAATAAAAACAGTTTAACACTTTTTACGTTGTAAAAAGTGTTAAATTTAACTGAAGACATAAACTAGATGGGTTTCCTCCTCCTATCTTAAATAATTCAGTTTTTTTCTGGGACTGTTCTTTTACAGCATTTTTTTTAAGTTTTTATAACAGTCCCATAGCTGCTTACTTTTTCTTAGTGTGATGCCCGAGATTCCATTATATCCTTCGGTTAATATCTCCCAAATATCTCTCTTCTGTTTTGAAAAAACCGTGTTTGTTTTTTTGTTTTCTATTGTTTGTTTACATTTCTCAACTAATTCGAGTAGTATTTCTTTCTCAAAATTTGTGAAATTATGGTGAACCTGCTATCCTCTTGACTTTCTGCCATTTTCTACACGTTTGCTTTCAACCAACAAGACGCTGCTTACAAAATAAAACTTGTTTAATCTCGAATGCAGAATTGTTTTAAAATATTAACTCTAGAGTAGTGAAACTCTAGAGTTAAACTTTTATCTGAATACAAAAGAAGAGTAACTTGTAATCTGACTTTGAGTTACATCTAAACTCGAGTTCGTCAACTCTGTTTAACTCGCATTGGTGAATACAAAGGTTAGCAGAGCGATGTGCGCTGCAACCTTGCGTAACCCGATTTTGTGGGTAAATCTTACCTGTTAAATGTTAACTTGTAAGGAACTGAGTCCGAGCGTTATTTTTATTTTATTATATTTTGTTTGGGGCTTATATTTAGTTAGGACGAAGGTTCCCCACCGCTCTCTTAGTAACCAAAAAAGAAGATAATAAACCAACTCACAAAAGAACGAGCGCCATAGGAAAAATCACGTGCACTTGTGCTGCCCAGTGGAAATGAACAGTCCGCAGAAAAAAAATAGAGGGGGAATCCCCACACTCACTAAAAAAGAAATACTTACTAAACTGTCATAAAACATCCCAGAAAATTGTGCTAAATACTTTGCAAACGGTTTATAAGATTTTGTCGGAGAATTGAAGCTGCCAGAAAGAAATTTGATGTTAGAAAATTAAGTATGTAAATAAGGGGAGTAACCTAGCTGAATTGTGATGTCACCTCACAGTATAAAACCAGCTCGCTAACTGAAGACGAACGAGGTGATTTCCAGAGCGAGGTGATTCCTGATCGAGGTGTACCATTGAGTGAAAAATTCAACGCGAAGTCCAGATTGAAAGTTAGGCGATCCAAGGAGTTTAAAGAGGAATTCGATTTGACGATAGCGAAAGGATTGAGCAAACAGGTTCCTAATATAGTGAGGTGACGGATAGGCGTTTAGTTCGTAAGAGATTTTGTTCATAGTTCTTAAGTATTTGATTTGTCGAATTTTCAAAGGGGAATTAAGATTAAGTTAAGCTAAGTAGCTGAGTTTTATTGTCGGGTTGACTTGTTGATTTTCGTTAATAAATTTTGTTTTGGATTATAGACATTTGTACATAGTTAAATTCAATTTACTAATTAAATATATTTGAAACTTTTTCTTTGACTTGATATTTGTCGTTATTCTTACTAATTTTTTCAGTGCACGCGTAAAAGTCCAGGCCTGGCAAACTAATCTCGAATCCGCGTAAAGTACCCGTTAGATTGACGGAAGTTTTACCGACCGCAGTTAGTGTCGGTTTCCTAAGATACTAAAAATAGTACTTTACAAAAGTACTTAGCCTTTCTGACAGAAAATAAAAATGCATATTATTTTCGTTAAAGTTATTTATTAATAATTATCAACATTATTGAAATATTAATATAGCCATAAAAATGGTTGCTATTCAAAACCTACAAATTATTGCTTTAAGTAATCTTTATAACAGAAACTAAATGTCATGTCTATATTTTAATTTTTTTATTATATATAATTAGGTATACCTAAGGTGACCAGATGTCCCTCTTCTGGAGGGACAGTCCCAATTTTTAACAATTTGTCCTGCATCCCGCCACGTTTTAAAAAAGTCCTGACTTTTTGGAATGATTAAATTTTTGTCAATTATGTGTCATAAACTTGGATCTTATGTTTAAAATTTGGTGAAGATCATTTCGTATTGTGGCTGTACGCCATATTAGGTATATATTTTGTTCTAATTTTTGTATATTTTCCTTTCTTTGTTTTGTCTATTGTTTGTCCCTTGAAGAAATTTCTTTCCCAACCCTTCCTACTTGGGTAGTGGTGACTAATCCCTTTAGAACGAAAGAGAGAGAATGTGACCCTGAGGGCTGTGTGTGTGAACAATGGGCATTCTTTGCTGAGATTCCAACAAGATAGGACGGATGAAAAATTACAATATAATATAATTTTAAATTATATTATTTTTTAGTTTTTTTAACATAATGAGCAAGAAAAGAGAATGCAAGTTCAATGATGATCTAAGAAGTGAATTTCCGTTTATTTAAGAAGACCAAAAGCGATCACATCATAAAATGTGAGAAATGTAATGGTGAATTTTCTATTTCGCACGGCGGGAAAAATGATATTACAAAGCATTTGGAGACACAGCAACATAAAAGGTATTTAAATATTGCTGCATCTTCCTCAAAAATACAAGACTTTTTTCGAAAAACAACTTATGGAGACGAAATCAAAAATATCGTAGCCAGATGGCCAGGTAGTTCTCATGATGGCACTATATTTGCCAATAATCATCTGTGTGCTATGTTTCTAGCAGGAGACATTCCATCAAAATATCATCTTGGTGACAGTGGATATGGATGCAAGGCATATCTATTAACACCAATATTAAATCCACAAAGTGATCAAGAAAAATGATAATTATTAGTTATATAATATATATTATTAAAATATATTTAATGGATAATATAGTTTTAAATGATCGTATATATTTCAAAATTAATATCAATTATATTTTCTTTGAAAGATATAACAGATGCCACATAAAAGCACGGAACACAGTGGAACGGCAATATGGTTTATAGAAACGGCGTTTTCCCTGTTTATCAATAGGTTCACATTGCAACCCTCAAAATGCTATAGCTGTCATAGTTGCCACTGCAGTGCTTAATAACATTGCAATTTCACATAGAAATATGACAGTTCCAACAGAATTTGATGATATTTGTATGAATAAAGATGTTCTGGTGCTTGTTGTCAGAAGTCAGAATGCAGCTGGATTTGCAAAGAGAAATGCATTAATAGCAGATTTCTTTAGTATTTAACTTCTGAAATGTTTGCATAATCTTTTAAGGTTATGCAAATATTTCAGACATTATTATTAAATTAAAAGGCCCTTTTCAGGCCAAAAATTTTGCTTAAGAGTTTGCCAAATCAATATAAGTAAAAAATATCAAAACTTTCAATATTGTTATACATCAAATTTTAATTATCCAAACAAATTTCTTTTTTGAAATAAAAGATACTTTTGTTACAAAGGAGTGTAACTCATCAATGTCGTCCAAAGGAAATTGTTGTTGCTGTTCCACTTTGTCTAATCGCGAACACACTTTAGCAAAGTCAGTTTCCAGTTTCTTTACCAGGGACAATGTTGACTGGTTAGCCATTTCCAAGTTGGCGAGCCTATCTTCGATACACTTCAACTGCATCATCACTGCACTCAAGGTAGACTCGAAATATTGGCGTAAGGATGACATTTCTTCTCTATCTGAATACGGAGGAGATCGTCTCTTAAAATAATATTCCAATTTTGGATATTTTGCACCGGGATCACTCGGTGAATGATGACGTTTAATTCCCTTCTGTTCTTCTTGGGTGTGATTTAACACTCCTGGAGGAGTACGTGGAAGCATTTCCAAAAAAAAGTAAAACTAATAATAGCACAGAATGATACAAAAGCAAGGACGTACCAACTTAAGTGGCAAATTATGTAAAAAAACAATAGTTTACTATAAAATAGTGTTAACAATTTCTCTTGCAAAAAGTCACCAGCAACGACGGTTACTCAACAGCACCACCCCGAATATATTTAATTATCGAATTTAACTATGTACAAATGTCTATAATCCAAAACAAAATTTATTAACAAAAATCAACAAGTCAACCCGACAATAAAACTCGGCTACTTAACTTAGCTTAATCTTAATTCCCTTTTGAAAATTCGACAAATCAAATACTTAAGAACTATGAACAAAATCTCTTACAAACTAAATGCCTATCCGTCACCTCACTATACTAGGAACCTGTTTGCTCAATCCTTTCGCTATCGTCAAATCGAATTCCTCTTTAAACTCCTTGGATCGCCTAACTTTCAATCTGGACTTCGCCTTGAATTTTTCACTCAATAGTACACTTCGATCAGGAATCACCTCGCTCTGGAAATCACCTCGTTCGTCTTCAGTTAGCGAGCTGGTTTTATGCTGTGAGGTGACATCACAATTCAGCTAGGTTACTCCCCTTATTTACATACTTAATTTTCTAACATCAAATTTCTTTCTGGCAGCTTCAATTCTCCAACAAAATCTTATAAACCGTTTACAAAGCATTTAGCACAATTTTCTGGGATGTTTTATGACAGTTTAGTAAGTATTTCTTTTTTAGTGAGTGTGGGGATTCAACCCTCCATTTTTTTCTGCGGACTGTTCATTTCCTCTGGGCAGCACAAGTGCACGTGATTTTTCCTACGGCGCTCGTTCTTTTGTGAGTTGGTTTATTATCTTCTTTTTTGGTTACTAAGACAGTTGTGAGGAACCTTTGTCCTAACTAAATATAAGCCCCAAACAAAATATAATAAAACGAAAAATAATAAAATAAAAATAACGCTTGGACTCAGTTTCTTACAACAAACTTTTCCATATTCAATAACAACGTTGCAAATCAAACTTTTCCATATTCAATAACAAAACTTCTGTAATTGTATTATAAACGAAATGACAGATAATCGGTAAATGTTAAATTAAACATTTCTGCGTATTCTTTCATATTATATAATATAAACAGTGGTTATTTAAAAATAAGTATTCTACTTAAATTATTTAAACTCGTTTCACAAGGGAAATTTTCTTATGAAAGATGTCTTTCAACGGTTAGTTCTCAAATAATATTCGATCATCACGGATTCTTTAACGCTTAAATCAAGGATACACGTAAGAAAAACTTGAAACTAAACTGAAAAAATTGCATTTAGTTAATGCAAGGTTATGATTCTTACACACAAACAAGCCGATAACTAAAAATGCTTTCTTAGTTATCTCACAAACACAGACCATTCTCCGTATTGTGAGTACTTTGATGACATTTTAACTCTGATTTAGACATAAATCGACTGCAGAACGGATTTTTGCCAGGATAAATTATTTGATGATGGATTAAACAAACTTGACACGAAAATTTCTTTCTGCAAGTATCGCACAGTGGAATAAGAGTTTCGAAATGAGCTTTGGTCATACTTTTAGTTTTAAATGACTTATTACAACTTCCTCAATAACCTTTTTTTAATTGACTCTGAAGGCATTAATATCCATGGCCGAACTTTCCATTACATTCTCTAGGCTGACGACTTGGTATTAATAGCTCCCAGACACATAACACTGCAATGTAAGATTTCTTAAATTGAATTTAGGTAATTGTTTACTTATCTATCAATCAATGCAACTAAATCAGAATAATCATTTTTAGAAACAATATTAAAATACCTAAACTTCAGAAATCCTTTTATTTAAATGGTTCACCCCTGGAAGTAGTCAATAATATAAAATATCTAGGAATCATTTTTAACTGAAATGGCAGCCTTAACTTACATTTTGACTATTTAAACACAAAGATCAACCAGCTTATTAATAATGCTATTTACTTATGCTCTAACTTGAAAATTTCTGATCTAAAACTGCATATGAAAATATTCCACACGATTATACTACCTGTAATCTTTTATGCAAGTCTGATATGGGCACTTGATTTATTTCACAATCTAGAAAAATTTCATATCATTTTCCTACATAAACTATTTAAGTTGGAACGTACAGCACCAGGATACGCCATTAGATCCGAAACAGACTTCAATTATTTCCATTTTTCCTAAAACAACTGATAAAATTTTTCTATCACTTATTAAATACTGACGTATATACAACATTATGAAATCTCAAATAAACGATTCAACTAATAATAAAAATACATGGGCTTCTAGTTTTGATAAAATTCTTCAAACATTTGGAATCTCGATTTTATTATTTGATAACTTGGATGAAAACTGGAAATTTGAATATTCCCTTTTGATAGAATCGGTCATATCGCATTCCACTCATGCAGATCAAAACAATATTTTAAATTCGACCTACCATCCTTGGTAGCAGACTATCTTAAATATTCCTTCAAAGTTGAATTTCATCACTGCAAATATTAATATAAACATTAAACATCTACTACTACAAATTCGTCTTAATATTCTATCATCAATAACAACTATATTGGCTTTACAAAGGACTGTTACTGGTGTAATTTTAATAATTTCTCACTATTTCATATCCTCAACGATTGTCCAGCTTTATAGAAGTATCACCGAAAATATCAAATTGACGAACTGTTTAATGGAAACCAAGAATCAAATTTTAGATCTAAATTTAATACTTTATCATCTATATATATATATATGTATAAAATAAATAATTTTTTCATTCATATTACTAAAGAATTAACCAATTGTTGTATTAGTGATACTATTGTTTAATTAATTATTTTCGACAACGTTTTCTGAAATTTGTATATTAATATATTTATGTAAGATTGAATTGTTTATTAATGTAATTACATGCCAATTATTTATTTATTGTCTTATATAACCCCCCTGTAACAAGGTTCCCTTAATACAATAAAGTTATTAATATTATTATTTATAATTTAACAAATTCTTGTGAAAAATTTTATGACATTTTAAACAACAACAATTTATTAAAAAAATTTCACTCAAATGAGAAATATGTAAAAGAATAAAGAGTTTTTAAAAATTTATAATAGTATATATATATTATATATTTAATATTTTATTATTTTGTAAATTTTACATATGTTGAAATTTTAAAAAATACAATACAACTTTTGCATTTTTTTTATAAAAAATTTTGTTGCTTTAGAACAATATTTTTAACGAGACAACCCATCCCCCTCTCCCCTCCCTGTAAATTTTGTCCCGCTTTACCAATGTTATAATCTGGTCACCTTAGGTATATATAATTAATATTAATGATTGAAAACTTACAAATAATGTAATATATTAACTTTGCATGTGAACAAATGCTGACACGAGCGACTCCGTGTGATTTTACATTTTGTTTTTCTATGGATTTGAGATATTTTAAATCATTTACATAGACTTATTTCGATAAAGAATTTTATGAGAGTGACATCTGGTTTAAGTCGTTCCAATCGCTTAATTGCCCCTCACTCGCTTATTTTACTCGGATCGAATCAATTACACCTAAGTGTCAGGTCAGTTAAAGGTGCCAACGTGGTCGCTCTCACTCATTTGCATCGCTTTCGTTTTGAAGATTAATTGGTAAGGAGGGACAAGAACCTCCACAAATTGTAGATCCCCTGTACGAACAAAAAATCAAATTTTTGGTATATTATGTAGGTGTCACGTGTTACAGAGCTGGCACTGCCAGAGGGCATGCAAGAAGAGACGTCCATAACTCGTGTAAGAGTGGAGATCGTTCAGGCCAAGAAAATCTGAAATAAAATACTTAAAGTAAGTGTGCCTATGCTTCTGTGTCTCGCAAGGTTTTAAGTACTTCATAAATAGTTTATAAACATAAACAACCATTTAAAACATGGTGGCAGCAGATAATTAAGCCAGTGAAGGAAACGAGGCTTAACGAACACAAGCTAGCTTAAAAACATAATTAGACACTTCGTTCAAAGGTTGATGCTGCGGCAGACAGAACGTCTCCTTAGTATATTAATATAACGATTATTTTAAACTGGAAGAACTATATCTATAATTTATTTAAAAAGCGAGATGAATAATTTAATTCCTCCAAAACCTTTTTCAATGGATACGTCAAATCCAGAAAATTAGAGTTTATGGAAGCAGTGATTTGATATTTACGCAACGGCTATAGATTTATCTGCAAAAAGTATTCCACAGCAGAGAGCTATCCTGCTCCATATTATCGGAGAGAAAGGCTTAGAAATATACAATAATTTCCATTTAGAGGAAAATGCCACGAATCCGACAGTGGATGAAATCTTAGCTAAATTCACAGACCATTTCCAGCCTTATAAGAATGGGCTGGTTTAAGTCGTTCCGATCGCTTAATTGCCCCTCACTCGCTTATTTTACTCGGATCGAATCAATTACACCTAAGTGTCAGGTCAGTTAAAGGTACCAACGTGGTCACTCTCACTCAGTCTAAGTGGGGAGGGGAATACTATCTATAGTAGATATGTATTTTTCTCACTTGTACAGAAGCCAGGACAAACTTTAAACAAATTTGTAACAGAGCTATGTAGTACAAAGTCTCAAGGATGTGATTTTGGCACCCTAACAGAATCTCTCATAAGAGATAGAATTGTCTTAGGCACACAAGATGATAGCATAAATGCTGCAAGATCCGACATTAACGTTGGCCAAAGCAATAGACATGGCAAGAGCATCTGAATTATCTACGCACCAATTATCTAAAATCAGGACAACAGAAATAACAGTGAGCAAGGTGAAAAGTCAGTTTCCAAGACAAAAAGATAAACCGAAAAAATTGAATACGTATATGACAAATAAAAATAACACCAAAAATAAAAAATGCCACAAATGCCTAACTATACAAAAGTATGGAAACTGTGCAGCTTTTAGAAAATTTTGTTTTAAATGCAAAAAGAAAAACCATTTTTCCTCAGCATGTAAGGCGAACAAAATAAATGAAATTGATAATCCTAATTCCACCGTCATCTCAGATGAGGAAGATTATCTATTGCAGGGGTGGCCAACTTTTGTGCACATAAGATCTACTTTTTATCGTAAAAATGTGTCGCGATCGACTTGTTGTCATAGGCATAGTCAAAGTGGGGAGGGGGAAGTGTGAAATACATACTATGTTTATACACTGTTTCAGTATGAAGTGCACTCACTGCTTATGAGTCGAGTCATAACTGCATGCATAGAAATATAATACATTAAGTCAAGACATCGCTAGCGATCGACCGGTCGATCGCGATCGACTTGTTGGCCACCCCTGATCTATTGGATAGAATTGTTGTGCTGAATGAAGTTACGCATGAACACTGGGAAGAAGTCATTCAAATAAACGGGAATCCCACTAAAATCAAATTAGATACTGGAGCGGACACTAATGTTATCTCTTGGACATATTTGAAGCAGTGGACCAATTCTCCAAAGATAAAACAGACTAAGGTCAAAGCCTATACCTTCACATGCGAAAGAATACCTATCATCGGTGAATGTCATCTCTGACTTAAGTCTGGAAGCCATGAAACTACAAGAAAACTTGTCATCAGGATGCGTGGACTACCTCTCGAGTGGAGATGCATGCAAAAAACTAAACTTTATTAAAAGGATAAATTCTATTACACCTGAACTTAACCCAGAAGATATTTTGAAATCTTATTCAGTGTATTTGAGGGAAGTGGCAAACTCAAACAAAGTTATAATCAAAACTAAATCAAAATGCAATTCCAAAACTTGTCCCTCCTAGAAGGATCCCAGAAGCTTGAAAAACAGAAGTTAAACAAGAATTAGAGGATCTGGTTAGAAAAGGAATCTTAAAAAAGACAGAAGAAACTTCTAGTTGGCTCCACCCGATGGTCATTGTTAAAAAGAAACAAGGGAAATTACGCCTGTATATGGATCCACACAAGTTAAATAAATACATTATTAGAGATAATTATCAGATACCATCACCAACAGAATTATAATCAAGCATTCCAAAAGCCAGATACTATACAGAGATGGATGCTAAATCGGCCTTCTTTCAGCTTCCAGTGGAAGAACAATCACAAAAACTGTTAATAATGAATACGCCTTTCGAAAAATATAAATTTACAAGATTGCCATTTGGAATCACAACAGCATCAGAGCATTTTCAAAGAGCCATCGACACAATACTTTCAGATATTGAAGGCATTTACACATATATGGATGATGTTCTAATCTGTGGCAACACATTAACAGAGCATAATCAAAAACTGATAAAAGTCTTACAAAGAGCAGAAACTCACGGCCTTAAATTTGAAAAAAAACAAGATCCAACTGGCACAAAGGCAAGTCATCTATGTAGGGAACATAATAGGACCAGACGGTATAAAACCAGAAGAATCAAAACTTATTGCCATTCAACAATTAAAAGAACCAGAAAATCAAAAAGCACTACAAAGATTCTTGGGTTTAGTGAATTATTTAGGCAAGTTTATACCTAACTTATCAAATCTTACCACACAATCTTAGGCAGCTTCTCAGGAAAAATATTGAATGGACATGGACAGAAGAGGCAAGAAGAGATTTTAATTATATAAAGAAAATTTTAACACAGCCTCAAACGTTAGCACAATTTGATACAAACAAAATTTTAACCCTACATACAGATGCCAGTCAACATGCTCTAGGAGCAGTAATTTCACAAGGAAAACCCTTAGCTTTTTCATCATCATCTTTGAATGATACACAACAAAACTATTCCCAAATCGAAAAGGAACTGCTTGCCTTATATTATGGATGTAAAAAATTTGATCACCTGCTATTTGGAAGATTGTTTGTAGCATATACCGACCACCAACATTTAATCACGCCAATTAAAATACCATTAAATGCATTGTCAGTTAATGTTACCTTAGGTAGCCAAGATGGTGGCTCGTCTCTAATTCCAGCAACGAAACAGTAGGATGCACGTTCTAACCTAACTTAACCTATTCTAATAAATTACCATAATTATTAGAATAGGTTAGAACGTGCATCCCCACTGTTTTCTTTCTTCTGATTGCTGCAATCGGAGACGAGCCGCCATCTCGATACCTAGGGTAACATTAACCCTCATGATGTGTCGCCCATAGGGATATGGTTTATTAGACATTTGATCACACAGGGGGTCTACAGTATGGGGGTTCCCTTCCCCCTCAGGCAACCCTAGAATTGTACTATTTGAAGATTAAGAGAAATAATGAATGTTGGCAGACTTACCTTAACTCGTAGTTGCAATCAGTGCTTATGAGATAAGAGAGACTATCGCATTTTGAGAATGCGCAGGGGACAAAACAGTTTCTCGTGGTGGCCAGCAGGAGCGCTGTTACACCCCTAAAGCCTGAGCGTTGCAACGGGTAGAAAAAGCTTCTTAGTCCCTCGTATATGTTGTTGCTTACGAATAACTCTCACATATGTTTATTCTGATTTATGTGAGAGAAAATGTGCAATGGGATTACATACTAAATGCATTTGCAACCCACTTGTTTATGGATAACACAAATGAAAGGAAATATTACTCCCTTGAGAAAGTTACTTGATGAAACAATATTGTACCTGTCATCTGGTGCTCGTTTTTTATACTTAATCTCTGTAAAGTGAAATGTCTTGTCTACAAGGACTCAATTATGTAGTATATAGTCCTTCGTTGCTAGGAGCGTGTTCTGAATCACGTGACAAAACACAATTGGTGTAAATATACCACGGTTGAAAAGTAAATAGGGGTGTGGTACTTTGTCTTCTTTTTGTTTTATTGCCAAATTACAAAAATATAAGTGAAACAGAAGACACAGAGTTAATTTATTACAAACAAATGGATGATATCACGTATATTAACTTATCCTTGACATTCTTTCTTCCTTACTAAGTTCAGGATATAAATTTTAAAGATTATTCCTTCATTCCTTCCCACATAAATCAGCTTATTTAAATCATTTTGTTAAAGAAGCGATTTCTCATACTCAGAGTAACTTAAAAGGATATGGATAAGCAGATATCCTCCTTTTGCCTGGTTTATTTGTTCTGTATATTTATTTAATTTTTAAAATATTATTCTAAGAATCATATGATATATTATCATAATATTGTGACATGATTAAATTGAAAAAGCAGAAGGCATAGCACTAATTAGTTTTAAATCACAAATGCTTTCTTATAAATGATTGATTGATAAAATATTTTGTATTTTTTTTTTTTTTAAATATTGCTGACATAAAGATAGAAAAGAGGAGTATTTTAAACATGTTTTTGTGTATTGATTTGAAAGATGCATTGCCTATGATCCTATCATCTAATCTTTCTAAAAACAAAATTTATAAATTTCTTTAACTGTATTTGTCATATTTTTGTTTTATATTTTTTTTTATAAATTTATAAAAATTTTCAAGTGTCTTACATTTGATTTTAAATAGAAAAAAAATCTTATTACATGATGTAATATCTTGGTTTCAGTTACATGTCATATCACATAAAAGCTTATGATTTGTAGAAAAATAAGAGTAACTATGAATTTCTTCAGTAGTGAAATAATCTAAAAAAATTTATCTCAATTAAAAATCAATAATTCAGAAATCATATCTCAGGATTTAGAATGCATGAAAAAAGAATAACTACTAATAAGCAATAATTTTATAAATATTTATGGAAAGAGATTTTCACACAAATTATTTTTTTTTAATACACTTTTACTAAATTCTCATAACATCCCATGTAAGTGCATAAAAGATAAACATATAAACCATATCATATATATATATATATTCATTAAATTCAGTCTGCGTTAATAAATATAATGTGATTAAAAAGTTTACATAAAGTTTTAAAGCCTATAAAACAACCGGGTATGCGTTCGTCTCTCTGAATAAGGGTGTAAAGACGCCATCTAGCGACAAAATTTAGCAACACTAAACGACCCTCTTTTCGAAGTGAAAAGTTTGGAATGCGATAGCCTTTCTTATCTCGTAAGCAACGTTGCAATTCGAACAGTCGTAAAAGACAAGATGGCGGCTATATTCGCCTCGACGGACCAAAAGATGTTGTGAACTTACTTACGAAGTGGACCATAAATTAACGCAGCAAGCATCTCCAGCAAACAGATGGTGAATTTATTTGTGGATTCACAGAAGGTACAACAAAATGATACATAGATTCAGGGTTTAGCCTTGAATTAACACAGAACCAACACACCAAGCACGTTCACCTGACGAATGCTACAACCATTTTGTAAAAGGGCGCGAAGAGACAGAAAGCGCCCCCTCTCGGTAGTTTTTAGTTTAAAAAATAATAATAATAAAACAATATCTTTTGCCCGTCCGAACACGATGAACAATGCTTAACAACGTTTATTAAATTAGTATATATATAAAAATACTTCTACTTACCATTTCATAATATATTTTATTTAACGCAATTTTTTATCATGAAAATTTCGATATTCAAAGAACTTTTCAGAAATATTTTGTTCTATTTTTTTCTATATTAATTCTTCTTTTGCCTTTGTACTTCTGTGATCAGCAGACATTCAATGGACACAATCGAGGAAAATGTCACAATTCTTGGAGACAATTGACAACGACAAAATTCTGGAGTCATGATCAGAAAAAAGTCGCAAATTTGCCAGTCACAATTTGAATGTCTAAATCAGCATACATGTAAAATCCTTTTTATCTTTATTATTTTAAAAGTTTTACTTTTAAAGTTTCTTTAAATATTTATTATATATAATATATATATATATATATTTTTGTTTTAAACTTTTAACATTTTTGGGGTTTTTTTGTAACTCTTTCCGCCCTGTGGGCACTAAGAGGGCCTCTTTTAGTAGGCCCATTATGGGTTCGGCCAGGCCCACAATGGGGCGACCGGGTGGTGAGGGACGGGGCCCGACATATCCGAACGGATTACCCCCCGAAAAATTCCTGGGGATTATTCGACCCGTTCGGACTCGATCCCGGGTCCCCCAGAGCGGTAGGCTGCCACCTTGACCGCTCGGCCATCCGGCCGTCCGAAGAAGAATTCAGAAAGAGTTACGGAAACGTTCGTTATTCATCACTTACTTGTTAGTGGTACTACGCCTCGGTTAGTGGTTGCAACGAGTCTTAATTATCGTTATTCCGGGTAAGTAGCTATCTAAAAATTCTCTAATTAGTCTCGGAAGAGGGGGCCTAATTCTTGCACTTGTTGAAAACGGGTAAGATCGGCTACAATGTAACAATCTTAATGTTTGCTATCGTTACTTTTTTGCCCGAGCAACGACAGGCTCATCTACTAGTTTATTTATATTTTTATTCGGGCCCCGTCCCTCACCACCCGGTCGCCCCATTGTGGGCCTGGCCGAACTCATAATGGGCCTTCTAAAAGAGGCCCTCTTAGTGCCCACAGGGCGAAAAGAAAAAAAAAAAAAAGAATTCTTCTTCGGGTTTACTTAATTCCAAAAATAAGCTGGATCTTCCAGAATCATTTATAAATATGAATTCGAACATAAAAATCGAACATTAAGACGAAGAGTTCGAATAAAGCGAACATATGCGCTCCCTGTGTCAACTTTGAATGCGATGGAGCACTAAATATCGTTGAGAATTTTTAGAAGTGTCTAAAAATATATTCGATTTCCTGCAAAAATGCAAAAAACAAAAAAAGGCATCTGAAATAGTACAGTTGAAGCCGCGTTCTTCGGGGGTAATCTTTAACAAGAATAGTAATTAATTGTAATACATAAGATTTATTACTTAAATTATATATTCTTCCATCTAAAATGTCTACGTTAAGAGAAATTACACTAAGAAATTCAGTAATATGTAAACAGTTATACGGCTTCTAATTAGTGATTACAATTTAATTATTTTAAAGCTTCGAAACCAATGTTCAACGCCTTTTGAATTATTAAATTATCAAATTTCATTTTAAATGTCGTGATTTGTCAATTTGTTATTCAAATGAATGCCTTTCTTATTATGTACAGTAAAACCTGTCAAAAACGGAAACCCATTAAGCAGGTAAATATGTTCGGTAGCGTTCACGCAGGTTTTAAAGTATATTAAATTTAGAAATTCGAAACAGAAAACAGCTCAAACATTCAAATAAGTGAAAATAAACCATTTAACCCTTATGTCCCTAGTGGTACACATAGGTACCACAAGTATTTTAAAGTACCTGAAATTTAGAAAATGCATTACAAACAATGGAATATTGTACCATATCGGCATTTTGCTTTATCGTTAAGGAACTGGCAACTGTAGAGGGCGTTTTAGTCATTCGCTTATTAAAGTATACTACGCGTGTATCGATGAAAGGCCACTTCTAGTGGGCGCCCCTCCCAGCACGCTCGACCGCGTCGAGAAGACACTCCACGCAGCCCTCCGTACGGTCTTGGGGGTCCCACTGACGACCCCCAAGCTGTCCCTGTACGCTAAAACAGGGCATATTCCCTATAAGACAAGGCTACGCATGCGGGCCATGTCACACGTTGCCACTCACCTCGCGCGCGGCCCGCATAGCCCGCTCTACAAGCTTTACAAGACGGCAGACAGTTTGGCTTACTACCACTGGCGGCCATATCAGAAGCCATACATAACGAGGGCCCTCTCAGCACAACAGACTGGCCTACCTTTATCGAAGGTCTATCGTAAAAACCAGCACCGGATTAAGCCTCTAGCGGGCCTTAGACAAAATTTAAATTGGGGCCCCATTTAAATAAGTTGCTTCTAAACAAATCTTATATAATGTGACATTAGCGTAGCTAGCATGGGTGATAGTCAGTGCGGATATCGTGGTGTCACCCCAAGTCACACCGTAGTGTCACCCTTTTTAACTCTTTTATAAAACACTATTGAATTGTAATATTTTCGCACTCGAGCAACTTGAACGCTACATCGAATATGCGATGTCGCGACGTATAAGTTTAGATTTAGAAAATAAATCATAACCATACATCAGTACTACCACGAGAGGCGGCCCTAGGAATATTTCTAGAAGGTTCGAGAGATCTCGTGGCGCACATTACTTCTGACGCACGGGTGGCTGTTGATCTTTTTTTTTTTTTAGATAATAGCTAGTCGAGCGGAGCTTAGTAGGAATTGTTAAATACAGCCTTTTCTGTCCTATCTAATTTCTTAAATAATTTTTAACTCGTTTTGAAACAGAGAAATCTTCTGCACTGAAGCCGGGCCCCTCCGAATTACGGGCCCTAGACATTTGTCTACTTTGCCTATTTGATAATCCGGCCCTGGTCAAAACCACTCTTCTCCAGACGCTACAAGGCAGCACTCGCTTATTCATCTAAATACCTTCTCGATAGCGACGTCCAGCCTACTAGTAATCATCAATGCCCGCTTTCAAGAGGAGGTCACCACCCGCTGGGAAAACTGGGAGCTCATCGGAGCGGGTGCATCTAAAACGCCAGTTAAAACAACGGCCGGGGTGGTCATCCCGACCCGGGGAATCACGGAGACATGACAAATTGACGACGGCTGTAGCGTTTTCAGTGCAGAGACCCTAGCTCCAGAGAGCTCTCCACCTTTGTCAATCTTCACAACGACCGACCGTTCTCCTCTCGGACAGCCGCTCCGTTCTTCAAGCAATGGCGACGGCGACTTATTCGTTCCAACCGATAATCCTAGACCTGGCAGGGACTATCGCATCCTTCTCGATCCCACTCGCGATTGTATGGACCCGGGTCACGCGGGAATTCCAGCAAACGAAGAGGCAGACAAGGCTGCACGCTCTGGCACCCCAACAGGAACAATACGGCGCCCATTACAACCGGACGACATTACCCGGACAATTCGACAAGCCACGATTCGGAACCTCACAAACGCGTGGACACTAACCCTGCTAAGGAAAGGGCGAGACCACCTCCGCCCCTTCTTCTCTAAGTGGCCATACCACCATGCCTCCTCTCGCTATATGGAAACGCTATTAGCCCGTCTCCGCACGGACACGGCCCCACTAAAGACTTTTCTTTACTCCCGCCACCTTAGCGACTCGACGGCATGTCCTAAGTGCGGAGCAGATAAAACATCCCACCACTATTGGCTGCACTGCCCAAGCTATGACGGACCCAGACGAACCCTCTGTAAGACTATATCCGTGAATCCGGATCTCACTCGGACGTTAACCTCGATCTACTGGCCATCGGCCGACATACCGGCAAAACAACATATCTCAGCCTTGGAAGAATACATAAGGCAAACGGGCCGCTTTCTTTAACCACCAGGCGGCAGCACTTCGGAGAAAATAGCCTCAGTGGCTGAAATCTCCAGATGAACACAAGAAATAAAGAAAGAAAGAATCGATGAAAGATTAGATTTCTTGAGTATCTTTGTTAAAAAATTCGTAGTTTTCATTGTCTATACTAGTAAAATTTTATATATTTTAGAAGATTTATATGTATAATTCTTCTCAATATTCAGGTAGATTTAACTTTTAGTTTCGTTTTCATTTTGCTATTTTTTCACATGGTACACATAAGTACCAGCCGGATTTTTTAATGGTACACATATGTACCAACAGGTCTTTTGATGAACACATTTTTATTTCAGTATTAAAATGAAAATATCAATATCATCCCAGAAGACTTTCGATTGTATGGATGACTATATTTCTGACATTTCTGTTTCATCTTCCAATGAATATGAACCGACTGATGATGGGACAGAAAGTGAATACAACTCTAGCCAAGATGATCTTGGAAAACCTTCAAAGTCTAAAAACTGTCAAGTACAGGTATACCTCATCTTACGTCGGTAATTGGTTCCAGGAGAGACAACGTAAGTCAAAAAACGACGTAAGTCGAATTTACTTGTGTAGTTACGACGTAAGTCGTAGTTTCGACTTACGTCGTAACTAAACGCCAATAATGAGCACTTAAAGACCGCTAAATAAGACGACAACACAGAAACACAGATGTTTTCATGGTTCGTTCCCTAGGATTTATGATGATTATATTAACATTTACCGTAAATGTACATATTTTAATATGATTTTATGTGCTTTCAACGCTTTTCTAGTGATATTACGACTTCAATGTTTATGGCGGACAGATTTAAAGTCGAATAAACTGACTTAAACTTGATTTTTATTTTTCCATATACTTTTTTTGACAAACGACATATAATCGGGAATGACGTAACTCGAGGTATACCTGTATATGTGGAGGATTCAGAAACTAGTTTCTCTAGTGATTGTGAACAACAACAAAATATTTCTAATCGGAGTTCTCTCAATCGTCTTATTCATTGGACAGTTCCAGATGACTTATTTGAGCCTGCTAAAATCATCTCTCCTGAAAGTTGTAAACTGCTTGTGGACATCACAAAGCAATCAAGTCCATTGAAAATATTTCATAAAGTTTTTCCTCATTCTCTATATTTACATATAGTCAGTGGTGATATTCGGCGGGTTCGCGCAGGTTCGGCCGAACCCGTTGTTATTTTTTTCAGTTTTCCGAGCGGGTTCGCCCAAACCCATTGTTAAAGTTTTCCGAACGGGTTCGGGCGAACCCGTTGTTAAAATTTACAGTTTCCCGAACCTTGTTAAACACACGGAACATTTCTCAGTGGGTTTGTTTTTTTTAAAAAAATATATTAAAATATGCGTATTATACTCTGCAATACTACTAAACTAGGGCCTTATACCCCGTTTGCACCGAGCATTTCAATCTAGATTGTGAGCAAGGTCAGGGAGTATGTCTTGGTGCGATCTCTCTCGACCGTTTCAATCGAGGTTTAATTGCGATCGATTCAAGTGTTCTTGAAAGTAGATCCAGTCATAAGAGAGATCCCAGAATGCCACGCACACGAGACAATACAAGATGGCTGTGGAACACGTGTCGGGCTACGGACAGCGAAAGAAAAAGTATAATGTATCTTGAGAGATGATGACATGTGCCTATTTCTAGAAGCGCCATATTGCGGGTAAAGAATTTCTCTGCCTTGAAAAAAAAAAGGTCGACAGCTCTAAAATACTATTGTTACCTGGCCTTCTCCCATGGCTCGTTACATTCTAAATACGCCACTGATTGTTAGATATATGGTTGCAAGAAAAGGTATTGTATTTATTTCTAGCCAAAACTTCCATTTCGTTTGTTGGTGATTGTCAGGGAAAAATTTTCTGCTAGCGAACCTCTTGTTAAATATTTCAAATATCACCACTGCATATAGTGAATTGTACTAATCGGCGTCTTCTGAAGCTAAACAAATCTAAGAAAAAAAAAAAAAACTAACTGATAAAGGTGAAATCCAGAAAATGCTAGGGTGTATGCTCATAATGTCATATAACCATCTTCCTAGCTTAAAAAACTATTGGAGTCAAAAAGAGTCAATGGGAAATTGATCTATTGAAAATACTATTTCTCGTGATTGATTTATGCTTGTAATTTCTAAACTTTACTTTGCTTCCCCGGAAAAGCCTGCAAATGCTACGAAAACATATGTCAATGAATTAATTTCTTGCTTGAAGTACACCTTTAGTAAATGTCGGGAAGATAGTCAGTTTCAGAGTATAGATGAATCAATGACTAAATTCAAAGGACAATCTTCGTTGAAACAGTATATGCCCCTAAAACCAATAAAACGGGGCATCAAATTATGGCTTCGTTGCGACTCTGATTCTGGATACACATGTGATATAAATGTATACTCTGGTAAAGATTCACCAGTAGCAGATAAATCAGTAACTCTTGGAGAACGAGTTGTCAAACCGCTTGCAGCAACAATAAAAGTACTTGATGTAGTCCTGTGTTTTGATCGCTTTTTTACTGGTGTAAATCTATTGGAAACTATTAACTTTCCTGCAATAGGTACTATTATGGCTAACTGCAAAAATGTACCTGGCATGCCAGACAAACTCAAACGAGGAGAGTTTACATTCAGATGTACTGACACAGGAATATTGTGTGTAAAATGGCAAGACAAAGGAAATTTTAGTAATGAGTAATTGCCACAAACCTGATTTGACAAAAATTACTAAAAAAACTAAGACAAGTGAACAAGCAACAATAGACTGTCCACAAGCCATAGCTCTATATTGACAGAAAATGGGTGGAGTTGATCGAGCTGAACAATATATAAGTCTGTATAATCGAGAGAAAATCCACCAAATGGTGGAAAAAAGTATTTTACACTTGTCTAAGTATGTGTGTAACAAATGCATGGATTATGTACAATGACTTGAGGAGGAACACAGAGAAAGTTTTATCTAACATTTTTGGTAGATCTTGCTGAAAATTTGATTTTCTTTCCTTCAGCAAACAGCAATTTACCATTACCAAAAAGAGGGCCTTCTTCAAAAAAAAAAAAAAAAAGAACGTTTTGGAACAGCATTGCATCTTCATGTAGAAGGTCAAACAAGAAGATGTGCTTGATGTGCAGAGGAAAAAAACAAAAAAGAACAAAAACAGTTTGTCAAGAATGTCAAATTCCTTTGTGTAAAGACTGTTTCATGTTGTACCATACCAAATAATATATTTTTTTTAAAAACATATTATTTGCAATAAAGTGATTCTGAAGCATATGTTATAATTTTTTACCTGTTGGTACATATATGTACCAAGTAAAAACCCTATTGGTACAAATATGTACCATCTCCCCTTGACCACCTAATTAACTAAATTTAATTTCTTTCACAAAAAGTCTTCAATTTGACTTTAAAGTAATACCCTATTCACACTGTACATTTTAAGCCAGCTTAAAGTATGAAATATGAACTTAACTGACTTAACGTTAAACCGGTTTAACTACCAACAACCGGCTCAACTTAAATCGCTTCAAGCTTTCCACGAGGTCCGCCACAAGTTCAAAAATAATGGCGGAAGCAGATGTACAGGTACAAATGTTCGAACAAACGATACTCTTCTCTGTTAGCATGTATATGCTGTTTCGGTACAAGAAGTTTAAATAATAATATAAATTTCTTGTTTACGATAAAATATATATATAAATTTCTGTCAAAAAATCCATTCTTATCACAGTTCTATCGCTAAAGTGATATAAACATTGAGAGAATCGTGCTGCCAACGACAACGACATCACTGATAATAAATGTTAATAATTCCTAACTAACGTCTTATGCTCTTTAAATAAGTTATTTGTAATTTAAATTACTAAATATAAATTAATTTATGATGATTTACGAAAAATAAGCAAAAGTTTGATTTTATTTAAAATGTAATATTGAGTACACCCACTTGAGGGTTAAGCGAATAATTCGCTTTAATTACCTAGTGTGAATGAGTAGTTAATCTTGTTTTCGACAATGCGACTTAACTTAATTCTGCTTAAATCTTAATCCCGCTTAAAATGTACAGTGTGAATAGGGTATAACTCACCTTTATTGTATCTTTGATTTTGGATCAAAATTTATATTCAGGGATGAAAGGGTTAAGTTTTAAAATGCAATAAAAAAATAATAATTTTGAAACGGATCGTGTGGAAAAACAGACTTTTATTACAGAAAGTGAGCTTATAATTTATAATCTTCAATAAACTTCTTTGCATCAATCGATAAATCTTTAGGATAGACCTGGACGCCTTGAGCAACTGCAAAGAGAATTTTGCATCAATCATCTTGTCTTTTTATTGTTAACAATTCAGAAATGATAGTTGCTTACATCTGATTCTTTCTGCAATGGTCAATCTTTTGAAATAGTCATTATTATAATGATAATGTTCCATAAATGCTTCTAAATAATTGATAACACATTCCTATTTTTTATACATTGTAATCCGTTAAAATCTATAAATTTAATTTTTATTTAAAATATTTTTACTCCAACTAACTTACTTCTTTTGTTTATTCTTTTCCACTTAATCTCTATTCCAATTCATTCCGACCTCTTCTTTTATACCTCTTCTTTTATACCTCTTCCTCCCTTTCCCTGCTATAATGCTTATCCTTGATTTGTGGATCTCTCTACCGTTGTTGTTATTCATTCTATTAGTTTGTTTAATTATATTTAAATGTTCATATAGTTGTCTTTTATAATTGTTTTCTTCCTTTTTCATAATTTTGACTGTATTTAGATGAATTTCACATCCTTCAATACCTTCTATATTTTTTATCTTTTCATCTATTTGTATCATTGATATTTCACCAAATTGGAAAATTAAATTGTGTCTAATGATAATCAAAAATAACTATTTTCAGTTTGATAAGAAATTCTACACCCAAACAGAAGGAATACCTATGGGTACATGTATAGGTCCAAAATTGGCCAAAATATCAATGATACAAATAGATGAAAAGATCAAAAATATAGAAGGTATTGAATTTTATAGCAGGTATGTGGATGATTGCATAATAATTTTTGATAAAACGAAAACAAATGAAAATATAATTATAAATAAGACCAATAAGATTAAAGAGAATATCAAATTTGAATTAGAAAAAGAAAAACAGAATAGCATAAATTATTTAGATATAACCATCAAAAGAAAAAATAATAGATTAATTTATAAGAAATATGTTAAAACAATACAAATACCCAAAATAATTAATTATAAATCTGTTATCCCAGTCAGTATGAAATATAATATATTTAAAATGTATATGAATAAAATAAAGCAAAGAACAAGTGAAATAGAAACACAAAAACAAGAAGAAGAAGAAATAATTAAAATGTTTATTTTATATGATTACCCAAAATGTATATTTAAAAAATGGCTTGGAAAACTAGATAATGACAAACAATCAAAATCAATAGATAAAGAGAAAAAATTTGTTAAATTAAGATATGTTCCAAAATTATTTGAAAGAATTAAAAAAGTGATAAAAATAGAATTAACTTAATACCAGAAAAAAATAAATTCAACTAAAAAACATTTGTGTTATAGAAAAGAAGAAAAATATGATATAACAGAGGAGAAAAGAATAGTGTATTCATTTGATTGTAATTGTAATCCTAAGAAAACATATATAGGAGAAACAAAAAGAAAATTAAAAATGAGATTAAGTGAACATATCTGAGCAATCAAAGGAAACTATGCAAATTCAGCAGTAGCTGAACATTGTAATACAGAAGGACGTGAAATTGATCTAAATACAGTCAAAATTAGGAAATAGGAAGAAAACAATTATAAAAGACAACTATATGAACATTTAAATATAATTAAACAAACTAATAGAATGAATAACAACAATGGTAGAGAGATCCACAAATCAAGGATAAGCATTATAGCAGGGGAAGGGAAGAAGAGGTCGGAATGAATTGGAATAGAGATTAAGTGGAAAAGAATAAACAAAAGTAAGTTAGTTGGAGTAAAAATATTTTAAATAAAAATTAAATTTATAGATTTTAACGGATTACAATGTATAAAAAATAGGAATGTGTGTCGAATTATATGGTTGGTGTGGATCATGAGTTTATATGGAATTGTAAAGAAGTTCGGAAATACAGAATTTGTAAGAATTTTTAATTTATTGTTGGGAAATTATTGTTATAATTGTACCAAAAAATGTTTTATTGTTAATTGTAGAAAATGTCGTTTAAGGAGAGACAAACAAGTCCGAAACACAAGTTTAAAGTGTATGTGCTCAGGTGAACTAAATAAAAAACATTACTTCTGATCTGTAAGACTAAATATCTGCACCCATAGTTTCCAGTATAAGTCCTGTTAATATATAAAAAGTACTAGTATACAAAAATAAATTTTAAATTATGATAGAAAGGACACAAAGGCATAATAATTAAATATACAAAGAGATTTAGGAAAATCACTTTTCTCATGTATGTAAATTAATGCCGAAGCCACTTGGGCACCAGTCACTTTAGCTTCGGTCCCTTCTTTTGTAAAATGCTGGTCAAATTCTCATGATGTAATTAGAGAGGAAACACATTGAAAAGGATAATTATTACATCATAGCACAAAAAATATTAGCAATAACTTATGAAAAGTGTTGAAATTTACCTAGTGTTAGTTTGATATACTCCTATTAAACTCACAATATGTGGATGATCAGATACAGATCTCCAGACAGTGTTCGATCTTGCTTTCGTACCACTATTAATAAAGAAATAGGAATAATAAATAAGAAGTACGAATTAAAACATTTTGTAGATTTTCTGAACTATGTTTATGCATTTTCTATGGCGTAGCACATCAATATATACTATAATATATCTCATAAATATAGTATATAATATATATATACTATATTTATGAGAAGTGTTTATATATAAATTATTTGTCTAGCAGTGGCGTGCGGTGACATTTGATGACAGGGAAGCTGTGTTTCTAAAATGTATTTTTAATATCACAATTACAGTGTAAATCGCTAGCCATGATATAAGAGCTAAAATTATAAATAAAATTATTAAAACTTACTTAGTAAAATAAAATTTGTGATGGATATACAATTATACATACCTGGAACAAAATATTCAATTCTAAGAATATACTTTCAAAGAAAATTATATTTAAATATAGTTTTGCGAAGAAACGTATATAAAAATAACATAAAATATTCTTTACTTTTTAAATATTAAAACAATCCACTTAGTTAAAATTGCTCCCTACGAGTGGCTCATGAATGGAATCAGAGACGATTTTGGTAGGTGTGCAGTACGTGCATGCGTGACAAATCCCGAGGGTGCCGATACCGGTTAATGCCAAATGCCTCTTTTGTCGCATCACCTGTATATCTCAAAGGACGCCACAGGGCTGTTTTAAATTTTAAACTTTTCTCACCATAGATGTAAAAATCTAAATATGTTAAACTTAGTAATTTGTTTTCTACTACTGTAATTCGTTTTAGTTCCAGGTGTACACGGAAATCAGTTCCCCACTGTGCTGAGCTAGTGATTGGTTCAGTTAAGCTTTTATGAATGAGTGAAATTCTGGCTCTTTCAGCAGGGTTTTACTTATGTCCCCATTCCCTAATCTCTTAATTATTTAACTACTTCTTAGTAGAAATAAGTCGAAACCGGTTACTTTGTACCTGAATATCTGTAGTCTTAGGAAAACAGTGGAAAGACAAATTTTATGATATATAAATCGGGATATATAAATCGAAAATTTAAGGAAAATAAATTCTAGACCTTTTTTGTACCATTGTACGTCTCATTTATTAAATTTGGTTGTAAATGATGCTGCCAAAGTAACAGTTAATTTTTTAACACTACTAGAATTGTACACGTTTTTTCTGCATTCCCTTACAGATGGGACATACTATAATCGTAATATCACCGGTTTAACATTGAAATCCGTAAGTAATATAAGATGGGAGAGCGGAATAAACGCAGAATAAATGTATTAAATATTTTAATGGATTTTTTTAAACTCCTGTCAACTACACAGAACTATCGTAAAAACATGCCAGTAAACTCCTATCGGTTGGGTTAAGTTATAAATCTAGTCCAAGGGTGAACAACCTTTTTTATAACATGGGCCAGAATAAATTTTACGTTTTTTCTGCGGGCCGTAGTAGTTAATTGACGCCTTCTTGTAACTGGTAATTTTTTTAGTCTGCATAATTTATATAAAGATAAAAAGTTAATTACTACATTTATTTCTCTTATCGTTTTCGAAAATTACAAAGAATTGGAAAAATAACTATTAATTAAAAAAATTAGTTATTTTTCCAATTTAATAATCTATTAAAGATCTCGCGGGCCGGATAAAAAGTTTTTGCGAGCCGTAGCTGGCCCGCGGGCCGGGGGTTGCCCGCCGTTGATCTAGTCTACTCGTGATTCACATAATCGGCATCTAGCAGGCAGGCGGCTAACAGCCCAAAACCGGTTCGGGATATAAAATTGGATGCTTTATGCGTGTGTTGCTTCTACCAGCTAAACCGTGACGTTGGTGCACTGTAAACCGCATGTGCTAATGCCTATATAATCTGGCTGATTGGAAACTGACCCAGTTTCGACATTCCTTCCGCCACTGAATTATTCGAATATACAATAGCAATCTTATCGTTTTTTTCACATATAGTATAGAAATTTGTAATAAGATAGATAATTAAAATTAATATTTCATTATAACTGCATTAATTCAAAGTACGTTAAAATATGAAAATTTATATTTTATAAAATACGAGGGAAGGCCATTGAAAGGTGGAAGCAGCGCTTCCACCGCTTCCAATGACGGCACGTCATTGTTGTCTAGTAAAGTTGGGAATGAGAAAATAATTTATAATTAGATTGTTTCAACTTCATTAAAAGTGTAGTGCCGTATTGTGTTTACAGGAGTGTAAAACGAAGAATATGAGAAAACATACCTCTTCGTGTTTCCTATTTACAACTTTTAAAGCGACTCTTTCGTTTGAATCTTTTGGTTGAACTAAATATACCGTTGCAAAACTTCCTTTTCCTATCTCACAGAAATTGTAATTGTCATTAACTGTATTCGACGAATTGAATTTTTTAATTTTTAAGTCCAATGAATTTTCTAATTCAGACTCCTACAATGGTAAAACGTTTCAAGTGCAAAATTCATTAATTGAAAGGCGACACAAAGAACGATATCGTATCTGTGAACTGGATATTTCATCACTTTTATTAACGCAAAACCAAGAAAACAGTTTGCAGAACGTGTTTTTCCAAAACTGCTTAAATTTTCCGGTTTTCTTAGGGATATTTTCTTGAAATTGTGAATCGCCTTTGGACGAGCACTTACTTTCTCTGTCGTTCTAAGAAAAGTCAAGATAAAAGTTGTTAATTGTCATACAAATTTAAAAATAGATTTAAAAAATTGCTCAATCTTATCAAACAAATATAAACACCAACTGAAGCCCGATGTATAGCAAATAGACATCCACAACTGCCGAAAAAAATCGGAATATTTTTGAATTATAGCCCGATTATTTTCGGCAGTTGTGTCTTCCAGGGTATTGTGTATATTTTTCGTTTGCGTTCTTTGACAGACAAAAAACAAAAAAAAAAAAAAAAAAAAAAAAAATTCATGCAACGAGTTGCTTAACTTTACCGGCAATATTTAGTGGCTCCATCCGTTATGATATTTTATTAAAAACAAGTTTTAATATTTTTAGTTAATACAATTAAAAATACTATAAGTAATAATATATGTTTAAAAATAGAAATTCAAAATGATTAGTATATTGGCAGTAAAAGTGTTTTCAACTACAGTATCAGCAAAAACGTCACTTTCGGTACTCTGGTGAATAAAAAAATTCGCAAAATAATAATAATAATAATATAGTTTTTTTAAATATAAAATAATCAAGATTATTTCTTAATTATTATTATTTTTTCTGTAAAATTGAACATTAATTTAATATTTATAAAATCCATTTGAGGATATAAACTACATCTTATCGATAACCGGAAGTATATTCGGCAAGTAGGAAATGGCGAAAGGAAGTTGTGGAGAATGGATGAATCTCTTATTGATATTTTGCTTTTTACGTTTAAACGGAAAATAATTTGGTAAAATTTGAATTAACTATTAAATACCTTTAATTTTTTACGCTTCTACGTAGAAACGTGTAAATTATGACATTTTTAAACCCATAATGTTACATTTATTACATGTAATGTTAAGAAAATACATCAACGAATGGGCATTACACAATGCATAATCTAATACACAATTTAATCATGAAATGTTTAAGTGTGTATTTAAAATATTAAATCTTTACATTCATTTTACATCTTGAATGTTTGTATACATTCTCAATACTACACATTTAAAATTATATGAATCTAAAGCATCATATTCTGTTTAGATCACACTGAAATAACCTTTTTGGCAAGGGACCTTAAAGTGGAGGTTACATAACAAAAGTCATTTTGTTTTAATTATATACACTCCTCATTTAAAACATTTATCTTGTCTTTATCTGTGAATATAATTTGCACAACAGCAGTGAAGTTCTTCTGTTATCAACATGATTTTGCTTAAAAATTTTGTAATTAGATAAGATTGTCTTATTGTTGTAATTGTAATCAATGGATTATGATTGTTTAGAAAATAATTGTGGATTATTTGCAATATATTACTGTTCTAGTGTAATTTAATTATGTTGAATAATTATAATACAGGGTGAAACTAACAGTAGGTGGAATAGGGTTTGTGTTAGGGTTATACTATAACGGCGGTGTATGTTTAACTTGGTTATGGTTATGGTTGAAAAATTACGTTGGACACGTATTTCGAGAAATTAATACGTGAAGATACTTGTGCAAAAATGTTTGTCAAAGTATGAAATGGTAAAATGTAGACTTTGAAGCTGTGTAAATTGTGATGGATGGCAGTTTGAGAACCTGCATTGATAAAATTGTATTGTATTGTATTAGTACATATAATTGTATATGTAATCTCAATAATGGTTCACCCTGTATGTATGTTAATACCTTCTGCATATTTATTATTAGCATTTCATTTTGTCAACTTGTTTTTATGATTAGTGAATTGATAAATTATTATACTTTCTGGTAGAGTATATTTTATTACAATTAATCCAAATCTATATCCACAGATTCTTGTTATGCAGTTTTTAATGTATTTCTGCATAAAGTCAAAGTTATAAGGCTAATATCTGTTAAATACCAATCAAGTTAGATATGAAATTTCATTCATTTTAGTAAAATCTTTCACAATCTTAATGATTAGCATAATATATTATTATGCTAAGGAATCATAATATAAAACAATCATATCGTAAACAGGAATGTTTGACTTTTTTATTTTATTTTTTAACATTTCAGTGTAGTTGACAGAACATAGAAACATTAACCCTTGAAGTAAATAAATACAAATATCTGAAAAAAAATCTAATACTTAAATACATCAAAATAAATGTTGATTATAACAGTTGTATATATGATTACTATTTGCAGTTCTACAAAAAAAATAAATAAAAATACATAACTAAATGGGTTATATTTGCATTAAAATTGCATTGAAGTGTGTGTTCTTCATATTTTATGCTCATATATTTGCTGAGTAAAATTCCTCCTAGTATAATTTTCTAATGTAGACAATAATTATGATAATACTGTTTATCTTAGGGAGTATCCGGTGGAAAGAACTATTAAAGAAGAAGGTGTTAAGTATTCACTTTTTTTAAAATACAATAGAACTTTGATCATCTGAAGTAATGTGGACTGATAGTATCTGGGGTAATCAAAAACTTGGACTAAAACAGACGACCACAGTCATTTTAAATTAAGAGTATAAAAAATTTAATGAATTTAATCATTTAGAAAAAGAACGTTTTTTACATCAGTTACTATACTTTTAATATGAATGATTTGTCTCACATTAAAGCTAAAGGATGAAAACTAACATAATACAAAATGATTTGTTTCTATGTTATTGTTTTAAACTTTTCTATAAATTACAGTGTAAGAAAATTAATAATTTCACTTACAAGTTTGCCTCAGATAATTGAGATTCTACAGTATTCACATTTATTTTGTTTTCATGTTTCTATATACTTCTGATAATTAGCACTGAGTTCAGCGTTAACGTAGATTCTTCTTTTTATTGCAAGCACTTTCGACGAAAAGTTACGATCGTCGTCTTCAGGCGAATGTGGAAAGAACAAATTTGAAAGAGGCACGTGCCGAACGTTCCAAACCGAATAACGGAAGATTTTCGTTGGCGAATTTTTAAGAAATATAATGTATTCTTTTAGCGTTCGGTAACTTCGCCGGTTCGAAGGAGATTTTAGATCGGCACGAATTGACGGTGCATGCGCTGAAAAGCACACACGCTACGTGTGCGCTTGTCGGCGTGTTTGAGTGTTTATGCGCTTGTAAAGAGTGACCCAAATTTCGGGCAAGTCCAGGGTGGGGACGTTGCATGCCTCTGCTGTTATTGTGAGGATCGCTTCCCAGATGAATATTATTTTTCTATTGTTGGAGCTTTTTAGGAGCGCTGTTTCTGACCAAAGCGGAGTGTAACCCTGTTGTAGAACTTTTCTGGTCAGCTCTGTTGTTTGCCTTCCTTTATTTATATCATCCTGATGTTCCGCGATACGGCAGGCGATCATTCTTGTTGTTGCCCCTATATATTTCTCTATTTCTCCTGTTGTTGGATTTTTTTTTTTTTTTATTGCAAGCTCTTTCGTCGAAAGTGCTTGCAATAAAAAGAAGAATCTACGTTAACGCTGAACTCAGTGCTAATTATCAGAAGTATATGCAACTTTGGCGTGAGTTAACTTTTATTATTTTCTATTTCATGTTTCATTCTAGAAATTCCATGAATTGTTCTATGTATCCTGATAATGATCTATCAAATATGCTGATTCTGTTTTTTATTTAAAATGTTTTCAATAAACATTGCTGTTTATGGCATAATTGTTTGCTTAATAGTTAAAGCAGCATTGATATCAAATTTGAACTGTAATATTATTTGAAATTAATTTCTTAATGTATGAATCATTTATTAAATTATCTAATATTAGGTATTTTAATTATTTATTGGATTTTTGGAATAAAATCATAAGCTGTTGAAGAGTTATGGAGATAATTACTAATTCTTTTCTTTTTTTCCTTCCTGAATGTACCAAAAAGTTATTTCTAGAATATATTTCAACACAAAATATCATTTTTCTTCATTAATTATCTTCTTTACAGTTAGACAAATAATAAATGAAAAACAAACATATTTGCATTTTTTCCTATCAGTTTGCTTTTCTGAAATCTTCCTTTACCAAAAATATTTCGAATAGCATTTTTGTACAATTAACATGTTTTTCTTTTCCAGCTATTATGTACATATAACAAGGGAAAGTATTGGAATCATGTCAAATTTGAACCTCTGAGTTTTTTTGCAAATCTCTGCATTTTGAGTCCCCTTGAACCAAAAAAGTCAAAAGAATGGGGAAAAAAATTCCTCTTGTGTATGTTGGCATCAATTTTATTTAATATCTCACAATGGGGTAAAGATTAAGAAACAAAATTTGCACTCTCTGGAACCTGTAACTGGCATGTAACGCATATATATTGTATATCACGGGTGACAAACATTTTTGAACAAGTCAACTAGTTAAGGAATTCCCTACATACACTCTGTCCAGGGAATTCCTTAACTAGTTGACCTGAAGAAGAGCAACGTGCTTGTTCGAAAATGTTTGTCACTCACGCTATACAATATATATGCATTATGCACCAGTTACAGGTTCCAGAGAGTGTAGATTTCACATCGGTGCTCAAGTTGGAATCATTTCTGTGTTAAACAAAATTTGGCATGGTAATTCATATATAAGAGGCATTGATGCTATTAAATTTTGGAGGTTAAAGGTTAAGGGGTTCAGAAGATAGATGAGGGTCATATGTCATGTGCTACTTCTAGCACCAGAGCCTGTTGAGATTTTATATCTCAACAGGCTGAACTTAATGAAGATTTTACTTGTTAGTATTTTACAATTGTTTATAACAAAATCTCATTACAGCTGGAAAGTTACGCAACTTGTTACTGGATATTTCAAAAATGTGATTAAGTAAAATTAAAATCTGGCCAATGCAATTTTGCATTTTTTTGTGGGGGTGTAGCCTCAAATAAAAGGTCATCTTTATATGTGAAAATTGCTTTGAATTGTCAGTGGTGTCAATTAATCCACCATTAAGAAATTAATTTCAATTAATTGAATTGAATTGAATTGCCACTGGTGTTTTGAAATGACAGAAAAAGGAAAAAGAAGAGAAATTTTGTATATTTGTGATATTTTATATTTTTATGTAAATGAAAATATGATTATTGAAGATAATTGCTTATAATCATAATTTTAAATGTTTATATAAATATTTCTTTTATATAGATTATTTATATATGAAAATACAGTTTGGTTTATTTTCTTGGAATGGAAAAAATTTCATGATGACAGGAAGATATCGGAGAAGTGTACTTAATCTGTAAGTTTTTTAACTAGTTCTTTAAGCATTTTTTTTTAATTGTTGATTACTAATAACTAAATTATTTTAATTGAAGACAAGGAATACAACAATCTGTAATTGATAATCATCCTTTACCTGAAATAGTTGATGGGACACCTAAAATTGAAGATTTAAAATTAGATGATGATTATAATTATTCAAGGTATAAGAATATAAATTTTTCATAGACTAGACTAATTATCTTAACATACATTTAAATAAATTTACTTCATTCGGAGCTATTTTTAGTATGCATTCTAGTATGCATCAGTCTTAGCCACAACCAATTCATTGGTGAACACTTCAGCAAGCTTCTACTGGAACATCTGGCAACCTAACAAGATGGCAGATGTAAACAGCACTATATTGGCATTCGCAAACTTATTTTGTCAGAATAACTTGGGATTAATACTGATGAATATTAAAAATGATGATGATGATAAAACATTTTCATTCACTGCTACTGTTGCTATGCTAAAAGAACTTCTCTCTATACTAAAATGATAACATTTCATACCATTTTCATGCATAGTCTTCTACTTACTTCTAGCAACAGAGCCTATATGTTTCATTGTTTATATCACCAAATAATCTTATATTTAATTACAACATATGGATTAAATAATATTACATGTTAACTGTCTTGTTCAATTTTTATGATTTTTTTATAAAATCATTAAATATAACCATGCAGGCAGCCATATTGCTTTATTGGAGTTCAACATATCCATGACCAGATGAGTGCAATGCGCATCGGTTGCTGCACCGGTGAACTCATCGATGAATATCGGAACACATTTTTGTACATTGCGGTTTACCAATGTGCTGTTTAAAGCATACTGGAATGTACCCAATGTCTCCATTTTCTATAGGCAAACACAAAACATATCAATAATAACAATCTATCTTTAATAATGAAATATTATACCATGTAGATAATAGCAATTGTCATTTGATTATTAACTGCTTAATGTGGCATTAAGATTTCATTTCTTTTGATTTACACGACCAATTAATAAAAACGTTGGGCTTTGAGATGTTTCCATATACCTCTCTCGTAAACCTTGTCACCGGTGCTGCCAAAATTCATACGCTAACGTTTTCGGCCCTTTACTAGGTCCTTCTTCAAGCAAAAATTAGCCTTAGTTAGGCTAACGACAATCTTGCGATAGTAATTATCAGTCGACATAACTTATCAATACAATTCAGTTCATCTATACACACCGGGGTGAAACCATATACCTCTCTCGTAAACCTTGACTATCGCACGATTGTCGTTAGCCTAACTAAGGCTAATTTTCGCTTGAAGAAGGACCTAGTGAAGGGCCAAAAACGTTAGCGTACGAATTTTGGCAGCACCGGTGACAAGGTTTACGAGAGAGGTATATGGTTTCACCCCGGTGTGTATAGATGAACTGAATTGTTTTGAGATGTTTCTCTTTGTTTTATCATCATTCAGTTTAATTCCAAAAGTCTACAAAAAATTGTTTGATATTATACCTCTGTCATTAAGTTAATATATTTTACTTTAAACTAGGGTAAAAATTTATTGTCAAACAAATGTAAAATAAATGAAAAAAGCCGAATTTAGTGGATTTTCTTTCCATCTGTACTTACAACATGCTAAGGTGCTTGTATTTGGCTAAACTATGGTGGATTTGACCATGTGCCAGTGACACAAATAGGATGTAACCTTGCAGTTGGCCACTCTCTAACCACTTAATACTGTAGTATAAGTAGGCAATGATGTAATGAATGACTGTACTGATTAGAGACAAAGTAAATGATGTTTCAATTTCACTTTTATGATACAAGATCCTCACATTTTGGCTAATTTTCCCAATTAATGTCTTTAGGCATAGTTAAAACATTATTTTATTTTTTGCAGCTAATATCATAATATTTTTACACTTCAAATTTCGCCAGGATTGTCTTAATTTCTTCCAACCTCATTTTTGCAATCGGCGTATTCTGCCCCTCTGTATTCTGTGTGTGACTATAGAAACAAAAGTCTTATATAACAGGCTGGTCAAACCTTGTCTTGACCCCCCTATTGTCCTTACCCTATTGTTATTATCCTCAAATATATTAGAGCTGCATCCCCTATTGGAATGGTATTTTATATTAAATATGGTTAAAATAATACAGTTACCATTGTTCCATAGTAAATGTCCCTCTTACTTTATTAATACTTTATGAATATATCCTTAGTTTTCAGTTGCCTGTTAAAGGTTAAGTTTTAAGTTATGCTCAAAATTCACATGTATGTCACACTACATAATATCAGTACACTTACGAAATATTATATATGTGTAAGTATTATGTAACAAGTTTATAAAAAGAAATTGCATAAATATACAGGAGCAGCAGTTTAAGTACAGGATCTAGAAAAACTGTAGTTTGGCCACCATGGTTTTATAAAGACAATGATATTTCAGTTACATATTCAGGAATACATAATTCAGTTTTTGTGATTACTATGCGTTAAAATCACATTATTTCATAGTATTAAAATACAGATAAATAAAGATAAATAATTATAACAATGATTTTATTAAAGTAATAATGAGATTAAATTTCATATGTAAAAAAATTTTACAGATTTGATTCAGATGTAATACAATACTCGACAAAATTAGAAGATAGAAATGAAACATATGCATTATCATCTGATTTTACCAGTGGAACAAGATGCACACAAAGTGTGGATTCGTGGTGTGATGATGTAAGCAATTATTTAATTAGTTTTTCCATAAAAACTAAAATAAAAGATAATAAATTAACTACAAATGTAAAATAATTAAAATTTTTTTTGTTAGGAATTTGAAAGAGAATGTACTAAGAAAGTTGAAGAAATGTTAGAATTTATAAATGGAATAATGTATGATGATAAACCATTTGAAGATATAAATCTTGAACTTAAAAATGAATGCAAGTTGTGGATTGAAAAATTTCCTCATTTTAGGTGATAATTATGCTAATATTATGTTAATTTACATAAAAATTATTTTAACAATAAAAGAAAATTTTTATAGAATTACAGGAAAACAAATAGTACAAGTTGAAGATAACAGCATTCAGTTTCATGTTTTTTCATATCCACCATCATCTCCCATTCAGTCTGAAGTAACCTTTGATCCATATTTCAAGTAATTATGTTGAAATTTTTAATAATTATTATCATCAAATTTTATTAAGTAAATGATTAGTATTTTCAATCATTAATGTTTTTTTTTTATTATAGAATTAAAACTATTACATTTATTACTGAACAAAATAAAACATGAGTTATTAAATGTAGAACTAATAAATACTAGTTAACTCTCTTCAATAAACTGTTATAGATTTTGAATCATTTGAATATTAATATCATTTATCTGTTTGTTTCTTTAAAAAGATTTTTTTTGTTAATATGTTATTTCTAGATTTTCTATATTTAAAAACTCCTGTTTAAAAATGTAATCATCATAATGTTAAAAAAATAAGCAAGAAAAACTATAATTCAGTTGTATAAAATTTTTCCAGGACTTTCTTTGTAACTATGATAGTAAACAAAAGAACCACAACACAATTTACATTTAGTTTTAGCTAATGGCTTTAATCAGAATTTTATAAATAATAGTAATATCTTAAGTAAATTATCCAGAATAAAACTATTTATGAATATTTCACTGGATTCGTCTGCATAAATTTATGGATTAAATTAATTTATAAATCCTAAATCTAATATAATATTATTAATCACTCACTAATATTAAGTGTTTGAGTAGAAGCAATTTCTTATAGAAAAGCAAAATGGTACACTTGAAAGATGTCAAGTGTTACCAGAAAAATATCAAAAAGTTAGATGTTTGATAAACTATGTGATGTCAAAAGGTATATTGGGAGTCCAAAATCAATAGCAAAAACATTTAGCATAATATAAAGACAATTGGACCCTTGAACCTTACACACCACTAAGAAATGAGTAAAAAAGTGTCATTGTCAATTTGCCTTGAACCAAGATCTGAAGAAGTAATGCATACTTGGCTCATCTCTCAGTTTAAAATCTATCTTCCCGAGAGAATTAAGAACTTGTAACTACGGACCAGTGTATTGAAAAGCAGAGAAACTGTTGAAAAATTTTTCTTGAAAGATCATTTTCCCATTGTAATAAATTTTATATGACATTGCATTTAATGATTGACTTATCCATATAATTCAAACAACCAGAATTTACAATAAATCAGCTATCAATCATTGCTGGAGTCTTTCTAGATTATAAACTAATTTATGTTATTTTCATCTAGGTTAAATTTAAAAATATTGACTAAATGAATTTGAGTTTTTTAAATTAATATAATTTTAAGTTTTCAGGTTAAAGGAAAACAATTACCAATTCTTCCAAGTGAAAAAGAAACTGCTACATTAATTGAAAATGATCTCATTAACAATGAAAATGCTAATGTACCAACATTTGTTGAGGAAATTATTGCTCAACATGGTGAATATGAAGAACTTTTTGCCTGTCATAAAATGTATATAACTTTTTAAATTATTTAAATAATGCAAAATGTGTTTTTTTACTTTATTGATTTTTTAAAAATTATTTTAAGCAGTGTACATACTTCAAGCAGAGAAAGTTCCTCTTTAGATAATAGTGCATTACATCATTTAAATATTGATTTTGTTAGGGAATGTGTTCTTGATAAAATTATGGAAAAACTGTGGCCAGAGGTATGTATAAAATTCAAATTTGTTAATTATCAAAGTTTATTATACATTGATAGTATGTCATTTATTTTAGTTACTTTTGGTGTCACACATAATTCAAGAAGAACAAAATGATAAAGGTATTTTATCAATCGATTAATGAATGTTGCTTGTTTTTCTTGTATACACTAGAATCTGTTTATTGTAATCACTTGGAGACTCCTATTTATTATTTATAATAATATTTATTCTGCTTACTCTTGACGGTATAGTAACACTAAAATTAATGGAAATTCTGGGTTTTATTTACTCTTGATATTTAAAAGGATGTTAAAACAAAAGAAGTTATAATTAATAATCTTCAAGTTATACAGTTATTATTAATATATATACAATGTTATTTGCCTTTAGTTTTTCATACTATTTTAATAATGTGGTGTAAAATTGAAGAAATGCCATCAGTTTAATCCATGGTATTGTGAGTTAAAAACAACAGTTAAAAATGTTTAAATATTAAAAGCATTGATTAAGATTGATAATGTTTGTATGTTATCAGTCACATACTGAAGCTGATAACACAAAAAGACAACTTAAAAATGCCTATTTGCTTGAAAAATAATAATGATGAATATAACCAAAACTCTGATTTTGATAACATTAGATGACTGATAATAATATCCATGGTTACAATAAGTGGATTTAGTTGTATTTTATAATTATAAATTGTTAAATTTCTATGAACATTATACTTTTCTAATTTATAAATAGAGGAAATGTCAAAAAAAGTTCTACCATCACTTCCATCCACCATATCATATTTAAGAAAGTCTCAGTGGGATCCTGAAAAAGTAGGAAATCCATTAGATGGTATATTGACAGTTTCTTCAAAAGTTCTTCAGAAAAGAGATCAGCGTCTCAGGTAACAAATTGCATTTAAGCAAGAAATTTAATTATACTTACAACTGTTATTCAGTTTTTTCCTTCCATATAGTGTGGAATCAAATATTGTAACAAGACCAGGTTCCAGTTTAATATCACCAAATAGACTTACTTCCCTGAATTCACTCATACCAACAATACAAGAAGTGCCTTTAATTAAAACTACAACACATCACTCTAATTTTAATTTTCCAAGTGTTCCAAATAGTCGTACATCTTCAGCCCTTCAGCAATTTAGAAAATTTTCAATAAAGGATTCAGAATGGCCAAAAGTGCTTCAAGTAATATATATTTAAATATTTTATAATTAGAGATGTAGTGAAAAACTAGTAGTGTTGGAATTTAGAACAGGAACAAATTTGAAATGATGTTAGAATAATTTATAATAAAGAATATTATATATGAAAATCTCTTAATTATATTATTGAAATATGTTACTATAGAAAAAAATGATATATTATAAGAATGAAGTGTGGATTAACTTATGATTATAGAAATTTATCAATAATTAAAAATATAAAAATTAAAAAAGTAAAAATAATACATAATGTTTTACATTTCAGGAAGAAACTGAAAATTTACCATCAGTTACACATACATCTATGATCAATGTACAAAGGCAAATTAGTGAACCATTTGATGAAAAAAGTGAAACCAAATTTCCATCTACTCATTTTTCTCTTCCTCCAATTATCAATAATAATAATAATAATATAATAATTTCCAAACAGGTAAATTCTAAATTTAAAAGATTATGAACAAAGTCAAAATGTTTAATATATTGATTGCTTTCTCATTTGCAGATAATTGACATCATACAATGGTAGAAATTTATACCAGTGTAATATCAGTTCTATTGTAGAATTTAATTTTTTCATTTAGTTAAAATCAATTTGTCAAACCGAAGACCTTTGTGTGAAATCAGTAAATTAAACCTAACAGTTGTTTTTTTATTTATGAGCTTGCAGCATTATTATCATCTCTGTAGGTAGAAACCATAGGCTTATAAGGAATTTTTACCATAAAAAGAAAATTTAAAATTTCACAATGTTTTTTTATTTAAATCATCAAAAATTCTCAAATTTCTAAGATTATTGAACTTTATTAAATGTTCTGTTTAAAAGAATCTTAAAATATATTTTACCAAAATAAAAATGAATTGACATTTAATCCATTTATATTTTCTGGTAGACAATTTTTCCGATTGTTTATTCTATATATTGGCAGTTAGACAGAACAATCAAGTGTTTTAAACAATCATCTGTCATTGAGCAACAAAACAGAATTATAATCAGAAGATAATTGATATTTTATGTCTGTTTTATTTCCAATTTATTAATTACATTTTTAAATGTTATTTAAAACACATTGCAAATCAATTTAATGCTGTGTGCTTACAATGTAAACAATAACAAGGCAATCAGTATGTTAAATTCAAAAAACATTTGAATTATAAACAATATTGAAAATAACTTTTTTTTTGTTTCAGAGTGTCAAATCTCCATTGTTTCAATCAATGATTGAAAATCCATCAGAAAAATTTTCAAAACAGCTGAGTAAAAATGAAAAAGTGGATTCAAGACCCAGTACTTGTAAAAGTAATAAGGTAGAAACTCTGTATAAAACCATATAATTCACGAATATTTAAAATAATATGAATATTATAATTATATTTTAAAATTGGATTGTCAGGATAGCAACCTGGACTAAGGTTTACTGTTGGGTTTTTTTAATACAAAAATTAAATTAAATACTTTTCTAGAATACTTCTAAAGGTAGTTTTATTTTTTATTATAAGGTTTATCAAAGCAGAGTTACTAATCTGTATTGTAACTGATCTTTGTTTTTTGTGCATAAGAAATTAAATTTTCTGTTTATGCCAGAATGATAAGACAAAAGATAGGCTATATATTTTCTTGTAGGTTTGTTATTTTAAATCTTGAAAAGATAGACTTATGCTTTACATTAAAATAATTGTTCTTAAAAAAAAGCTGTTTATCATTTGATAATTATTTATTTAGAATTTCTTTTATTTTGATTCCAATTTTCTTTCAAATCTGTTTATTTAAATCTATAAATAAAAAATGTATCAGTAAATTCAAATTCTTTTAATACATATAGAAATTTAAAAAAATTTTTTCACACTAATATTAATATCTATTTTATTTTAGAGTATCAGAGAGAAGAAATCTAGAATAAAGTAAATTCTAATAATCAGCAAACATACAGTATGTATAAAAGAAATTTTTTAAATTTATTAATACAATAAATGAACTCTTTCTAGTAAATTAATTTATGTTCTAGACCCTTTTGATGTACCAATATTGGGAGGATTATCGGAAAAATTACTGTCACCCTATCAGTTTAAAGATTCAGAAGCACATCTGCCATCTTTGGAGCCTAATTTGAATACAGATCAATTAGTCACGTTGTTTCCAGTTGTAAAATCATTAGAATTGCAAAGACAAGAAGATAATAAGAGAGTAATTAAAAGAAACCAAAGTGCAAAAAAATACAGTTAGTACTTGTTAATATTATTTTATCATAAAATATTAACCAGAAATTCTAATTGTTTATGATACAGAAAATGTACTATAATTTTAAAAATTTTAAAATAGTACATAAAATTAACATAAATAATTACCTAAAGACTGTCACAAAAAATAAAACATCTCTAATTAATTCAAGTTTTAAAATTTTTAAATGTTTTTCTTTACAGATGTCTTAAATCGAATAAAAAGATGACCTTCTTATTCATCCATTTTGTAAGAAATTCTATATATTTATTGATACAGATACTACAATATTTTACTAATTTAAATTGTAAATGATTCTGATGTGATAAACTGTACATAACATTGTTATATAAATTTTAATAATAAATAAGGAAATTTTTTAAATGAATTTGCCACAGTTTTTATATCATTGAATATTACAAATCAAGATTACAGTATAAACCTACTTAAATTATTAAATTATGATAAAAAAATATTTTAAAGTACAAATAAAATTAAATTAATTATACATTTAATATCATAAATGTGTTGTATTTACAATATGAATTTTTTGAGTACCAGTATTTGTAATACTGATGAGTAAATGAAAGTAGAATGTGGACAAGTAACATTCAGCATTGGATTGAAATGATATGAATTATAAGTTAATTAAATATTTTAATTATATATCCAGCAGAAAGATGAAGTATCTAGTATGAGATCTTCAAAGAGAGAGAATTATCAATTGGAATACATTAGTAGTTAGTTTAATATCACAGTGAGTCATAAGTGTGGTCAACAGTTCATTCCTTGAAAAGACCACCCAGTAACTCCCTGTTTGGGCTCATCGGGAATTTCTAGAATGCAGGCGTTAACAACGGAGACAGAATGTCTTTGTCCCTGGAGTAGAGGACAAAAGGACTTCACTTTTGCACACAGACCTGGTCCTGACAAAATGTATATTTAACTGTTCCTGTTGTAACCATTATTGTGATAATAACCTTTGGTTATATTACAACATATATAAAAGAAAAATATGACAATCATTTTAAGAAAACTGTTAAAATATTAGAAAGAGTTTACAATAAAACATCGGTTTTCAACTTATTTTTATCACAGAACTCTTTCACTTTACTAAGAAATGTTGGAACCCTGACAATTTTTAATGATTATAGATAAAACAGCAAAAACAATTTATTGAAAATGCAAAAAAACAAAATATTAATGATGGAAAGCAAGTATTATTACTTAATTAAATTGTGAAGGGTTAAACTTCTTTTCTTTCAATATTTTAAACAGTGCTATGTCTGAATTTGTACCTTTATTTGTATCCTCCCTTTCAGTCTCCTTGTCAATAGAAACATTTGAAGTACTTGCTATATTTTTCTTCAAAACTCTTCTCTCAGCCAATGCTCTGTGATTTTTTAACCCCTTGGCAACATGTGACACTCCTCTGACATGAGGGTCCCATCACTAGTATCGTAGTAAGTACAGTATAGTACCATCAGGCATCTGACTGGCCATTCCTGTCATTAGATTCAATAGGCTTCTGCTGCAATTATTGACAAATTAAAGCATATTTAACGATTGTATTATTATTATTTATAAGTTGGATAATTTTTAAGTTTATTTTTGGAATTATTTTCTAGCTTTAGGTTAAGTTTTACCCTATTTATGTTTTCATTAACTTGTCAAACATTATATCATGATTTAGGATTGTTCCATTACTGATAAATTGGTCCCCACTGTTTATACGGCTACAACTCTAGCACGTGTACAGGATGTCATAAGAGGACTTGATCTAAGGTTAGAATAATTACACTTCATATCCCAAATCTGCATTGGCACATTCATATATCACTAGACTCAATGGATTTTATTGTGGAATCCCAAATTTTATTGGCAGAACACAAGTTGGGAATGCCTGCCAATGCCTGCATTTTTATTTAGATAGCCAGAAAGAGGGTTTTATTATATTTAACATGTTTGGTCATTTCTGTTTTTATTCTTTCTGCTTTGTGGGCAATAATAAGGTCTTTTAATCTGGCCCATCATGGATTGGCCAAATCTACAATAAAGGCAATCTTTGGTGATGAAGGACTGTCTTGATGTATCTAGGATGGATTGCCCATAATAATTCCTGTGGTTTTAAATTTTTAGTTGTTAGTACAAGGTGCAGCGTGGGAACTTCCTTATTTTAAAAAATCATAAAACAAAAAGTATTGGAGATATCAATTTAATTCTGTTTTTTTTTACATAGAGGTACATTTAAAATTTTATTTCATTAGGTTTTGAAAATGATATTTTGAAGGTGGCCTCCGTTCTGATCAATACATTTGGAGAGTCGAAATTGGAAGTTTCAGTCCACTTTGTCCAGCATGTCTGTGTTTATGTTGGCAATAGCAGCATGAATATTGTTCTTCAGCTCACCCAGGGTCTTTGGATGATTGGTATACACCAAGGATTTAAGATATCCCCATAAGAAAAAATCGCAGGGGAATCTGGGAAGCATGCTGGCCACTGAAGATTGTCCCTCAAACAAACTCGCATAGATTTAGTTGTTGCACCACTGCCAGTGTGTATGGATGAAATCTCGGGTCTTTGTGAAGCATTCGTCTCATTGTGTGATCGGAAATTCTAAGTGCAGCTGCATGTTTGCATGCAGATCACTTAGGGGATTTCAAAATTGCCAGCCTTACTCTCTCAACATTTTCTGATGTCCTGATAGTTCTTAAAGGTCCTAGTTTCTTTTTCTGCACACTACCAGTATCCATAAACGTGTCCATCTACTGAACAATCAATTTTCTATCAGGAACACGACCTGCAGGCACGATATTAAACTGTTTCCTGATGCATGCTGGGTTGAAATGACCGAACGGCCATTGGAAAAGTAAGTTGCCATGGCAAACACGCACTCCTCTCTCGTCCACTGCACGATCGTTACTAAACTAACCATACAAAAAAACATTAGGCCCTACCCTTTTGAATGCACTCAACCCCACTCTCCAAGGAGTAACGGCTGCCATGTGGCGCGTGATTCAAATAAGGAAGTTCCCCGTGCCGCACCCTGTACAATGTGATTAATATATGCTATACTAACATTTTAGTAAGATGTTGATAACAGGTCATGTGCAAGACATGTCAGAATCTGTAATTAGTACTAGATTGGTTATTCAGGCAAGCAAGCAAAAATAACTAAGAGAAGCAAGTAATATCTCACTCAAAGGTTTACTGTTACTAGGAAAACATTGCAGGAAAAGACAAAGTTGTGTGGTCACTTTGCAATGGAAAATATTTTAAGACTTAGTAAATTAAATATTGAAAAGGTTTGTAGAATGAGGTACTGCAGAATATCAAAGGAATGAGCAGACCAATATCTAGAGACACCAAAAGAAAGTAGGGCAGTAGGACAAACTTTCAAGAAAGACCCTGAAACATCTGTTGTAAATATGACTGCAAAGCATGTCTTAGCAATAAGTATTCTATATGATGTTAAAGCTGGGAACCACTGTACACAGGAAAATAACTAACCCAAAATATTTCCTGAATCAAGGAAACTTTGCAAAATCTAATTTCCAAAGCTTGTAGACATTAGGTCAAAGTATAAGGTGTTGGTTTTGGTGATGAAACTTACTGTCCACATGATCCAAGACAAATTGTTGTTAATACAAATTTATTACAGAATTAATTATATACATAATATTTTTGGATAAATAAAATTTTCATGTTACAACTGCCACACAAAAATGCAGATTTTGCAGACATGGGTCAAACATGCATTCATTAAGAGTACAGAATTCAAACCTCTGTAATAAATAATATTTTTATACATTTCAAAAGAGCCATTGCCATGTTAAAAGTAACAATATCAATCAATCCCAGGTTAGAAGCTTATAATTATTTCTTAAGATTATTATTAAAGTAATTTGTATTATTGAAATAGTAACCTATTGAATGTGTTAAATATATTCATGAAAATTATATAAATCCATTAAAAAGTAATTTAAAAATGGTGTAATTTATAGTTTAAAAATAGTGTTTTTGTAAAGCCCAACAAGCAGTATTATTACTTGGATGTCTCCCAGACTGCAAAATAATTGAATAAAAAGGAAATTTTATTATGCAGATTTGTTGTATCCAGAGAACAGTCACAAATTTGATTATCATACTTAAAGTTTTCAAAGAAACTTGCTTTCTTCACTTTATTCAAAAGGAAAATGAAGGTTTACCTCTCTTGAAATACTCTCTGCAATGTTTTTGTCCAATTTATTTATTTATTTATTTATTTATATATAAAAATAATAGAAAAGAAAACATGTTGACAAGTTTACATCAAAATATTGTTATTTAACATCTTAAAATGATTAATATTTTAAAAGATTTAATAAAAACTTGAAATGTTTCTAAAAATATAATATTTTTTTTAACCAAATGGATTTATTTCACATGACACAAAAGTTTTAAATTCTCCATAAAAAAATTGCTTTTGAACTTAAAATATATCAATTATTCAACATTCCAACTAATATTTATTTTCTAGTTTTTTTTAAACAGATTATTTTTAAAATTTCCATATGGTTTCCATACGAATTTAAGTTTACGAAACATACAAATTTTACATATAAAAATGGCGGAAAAGTCAGTTAATCCAGATATTATATAAAATGAAGATAAGATCAGATAATATTAATAGACCTCATCAATTCGCATCATCAGAGTAATCTAAATGGAACTTTAGATTATTCTAAATTCTTAAATGAATTAAAAAATTTACATATTTAATTTTAACAGTTTCCAAATATTCTATTGATTTATTATTATTTTTTTTCTTTTAGATTATTAGAATTTCATTCAGTAGACTTAGGACTGTTACAACAAACTGATTAGTCGATATTTTTTGGTGAAATTCCTAGAAACTAATTTGTTCCTACCTAAATGATGAATAATGATACTAGAATCATTAATCAGAGAAGAATGTTCGAACAAAACTCGAGAATTAAAGATGATGATTTGAACTTTTCGTTTGATGCTGAAGAAAAGTTCGAACGTTCTTTAGTTCTCTAGTTGTATTCAACGAAAAGCTAATTTACTACTGTGAATTCCATTTTTAATTAATGATCGATTGAAAGCTTATTCCATTAGTTATTCGAAAATTTCCTGTATATATATATATATATATTTTTTTTCTAATTTAGGCTATAATGGATGCAGTTATAAATCAAAATCACCATCACATCAAAGAGAAGAATTAAAATATTTTTCCAAAAGAATGCAGGAATGTGTAACACAAGTTATGCATTCCAAAAATAATTTTAATTTTTTTAGGGTATGCAAGCGTATAATTACTAAGATTGCTTAAGTAAAATTACGTTACTATCCATATAGTGTAACGTAAACAAACGGTCTGTATGCATATTATGTTCCTTTATGGTATAAACACGTATACGGTCGAACTTATACGATAAATTCTGCGAAATTTCATAATTTACGTATGAAATATCACACACTAGCAATGACAATTACCGTTATTATTCGAAGAGAAGTATGCCATATTATTACATCGACGTCACCACAAAGGGCCTTCTTGTTGGATGGATACTGGAACAGAAAGTTTTTCTGTTTTTGTAAAAATAACTTACGCTATATTTTTCGTGTAATAAGTCTAGGAATAAGGAGGCCAACATAGTGCTCACAAGTATGGGGGAGGACAGGTAACTTCGGCGTACAGGGCAAGTTCGTCAATTTAAATTTTCTTTAAAACAAAATAAAAGGAGACTCTTTTTAGAGGCTAGACGGTTTAGTTTTAATGACGGTTTGTTGAGTGTGGTGTCTGTGTTGTTCTCCGACAAGCGTAGTTGAAATATCGAATGAGTTGTATGTTTCATTCAATTTCTTATAATATTTTGCTTCCATTTATATAGAATTTGCATGTTTTGTTATAATTCCATAATAACGAAAGTTACTTTTCCTGTTAGAAGGATAAAACATTAAATTATTCATGTGACCAGATCATGGCTCGGTACCCTATTCTCAGGGTTCCACTTAATGTTTCTAAATCATAACTATTGGGGCATCTTCGGCAGTATTTCCGATCTTGTTCCTAATCGTGTTTTGCTATGGTTTGATTTGACCGCAAACAACAACAAGCGGCAGAAATAACTGGATCCCATACAAAGCCACACTAGAAGCCAAGGCTAAAGTTAAAAAATCAGGAACTTGCAGAAGGGTAATGGATTTGGAGAAATCGGATTCACTTTGACTCCCCCTTCAATGGGTGCTCTGATCGTGGTGCTTGGCGGGATCTTAGGATTCCACTAAACTTTAAAGATCGCATAAAAGTCCTAAAGAACCGGAAAATGACGATAAAAATACTTATTGCATATATTGCAATGAACAATATAGAACTGCTCAGGAAAAGTGGATTATGTGCTGCAAGTGTGAACTGTGAGTCCAACGCGGCTGTACAGATGTGGAAAATGAATTGGTTCAATTTATTTGCGATATACGTAAGGCATAAACAATTTGCTGTTAAGCATATTTTATTTCTACTGTTTGTTTGAGTTCACTAATTCATTTAACTTTATATTGCTTTTAACTTGCGTCAGAATGTTTTCATTTGTTATCTGTTTGATTATTTTTGTAATTAATTTTTGTTTACATTTTCTTTACTTAAATATGCCTTTGAACTTTTATTTCGTTTTTATTATATTAAATAAGTCTTTGGAAAAGCATTTATTTGTTTTAATAGTGAATTCCAACTTATACATTGTTAATAACACAAATTTATATGCCTGCCTATCTTGCTCCATTACTGTTGCCGAAGTTGCCCCTGGTATGGGGGCAACTTCGGCAATAGCTATCTTTTTATAAAGTTGTTATTATTATGATTACTTTTATTTCCAAACTGATTTTAACCAGTTCTATGGTAAGGATACATTCTGGTAGACAATAAACAACGCTTTTCTTTCATTTTACAGCAGTATTTGTTACACAAAATTTAACTTATTCTTAACATGTCGAAGTTGCCCCGTCCTTCCCTATACTAAGGCTAAACAAGAAGCGAATTATAGTATAGAACGGGTGAGCAAGCAAGAGTTCAGTGGGAGCCGAAATGTAGGGTTTTGCAAAATGCATGGGAGTCGCAGTTTTGTACTGTCGTGGCAGATAGTATGGTAAGGCGTGCGATTTTATTATATAATATAAATAAAATATAAAACAAACATTGAATTTTTTTAATGAACATATTTTCACAAAATTATAAAAATAAAATTGTAAAAATAATACTAAAAAACAAAAATTAACACTTTCAGCAAGAGCCGCATTTGCCCATGTCTGGTATAGAAGTTAGATGAAGTAAACGAAATTCTAACAGGAGTCAATATATGGATTCGTGGTTGTTGTTCTTTGCTTTGCTTAAACCTCGGCTTCCTGTTTAATTTCGGCAAAATTCGCTTATCTGTATTCATAATTGGCAATTTTTCTCAAAATAAAATTCTAACTAAATAATTGAATTTCTATTTTTGTTAATATTTATTCAATATTGATAAATTTTTATGTCTATTTCTATGTTAATTTTCTGAAAAAATGTTCATAAATATAAGCCAGGTCTCGAAGAGGAACTAAGGATTTTGAGATTATGGCCTCCTAGGAGATGAGCCTGGCGTTGCTCGGGCAAAAAACAATAACAAACATTAAGATTATTAGATTATTTTGTACTTCTAACCTTTATATTATATTATAGTATTTGATTTATAAAAGTAGGAATGTTACCTTTAAGAAACTCACAACCCAATATCAAATGGTCATCTGACAACGAATCAAATTTCGCGAAAAACGGACCAAATATTTAAACTCGACACCCTCGAAAACCACTTAAATCGTATTTTAGGCAGGCTGGTAACCTGGTATTTTGTATTTTCCAATTCCAACGCTGGTCCGATGGAAATTCGGGATCGTTGCGGAAGGGGGTTGAAGTAATTCTACCAAAACTAGTAGTTGACCTCCTCCTGGAAGAGAGGTTACTCAACGACTACTAATTAATACTGGTCTACTATTAACATTTGAAAAGTGATCCGGGTTAGACATGTTGTGATGGCCCCGCACGTGATCGAGTTGCTAACTGTCTATCCTTCCTCAATCTCGAGAAAGGAGTTAGATACATGAATGTCATTATTACACGTAGAAAGCTTAGGAGCAGGAGGCCCAGCTTAACTATGTAGGAACTTTAGATTTAGAATGAATGTCACGTTACTTCGATTCAAAATTTTCCCTCCGAACGAAGTTAGATGGATCTCTGGCACGACTCTATTAATAACAGGGAAAGTATAGTGTACTGTACAGGGGCAAAACCATCACTAAAAAATTGAGAACATTGTGATGAAAAGTTGTAGGCCTGCATTATGACGATGTTAGGATAGATAATCGCTGGTTAGAATTACTTTGGTTTATTTGGTTACTGCAACGCGACACGTGAGCGATCTGCCAGGGGAATGCATCCCAAGAAAACTCACAGGAAGCTGGACCCTATTTAGGTGAAGGAAATCCGGAAAACTCCACGTTGCCAACCCGTTTCCCATGCCCTAACCCACGACTACTAAATACCAGAAATCGGTGGTTTTATGCACTCGGTTACAGGAGAGCGCTTATTAGAATTAATAAAGTACCGTTCAGAAATGAGAAAACCGAATCGTTAGATGTGGAAAATTAAATACTTATATAGATTATTCACAGGATAATACTTTCAATTGCACGCAGGCAAGTGCTATATGCTACCTGTCGCAGTAATTATATAGCGCAACTATTTCGCGCTATATCATTGTCGCAGTAATTAAGTGAACATAACCTATATATTTTAAAAGCATATTTTTTTTTCATAAGAATTATATTTAGTTTATTATTTTTTAAAATTTTTTGTCAACTACGTGTAAATCAACAAATCGAATGTAAATAGAATTTAATTGATTTCCAGAAATTCGATAGATATTTTGGGATGGAATGTACGACATTATCTAAGTAAAGGGTATAAAATGTAACTGCCGAGTTTCGTAGCAATTGGTCGAACGGCCTAGGATTGTATAGCGAACAAACAAACAAAAACAAACAAACAGACAAACAAACAAACAAACTTTCTCACTTTAACTTAATAATTATACTATCACTCTCTTCTTTATTTTAAATCACATTTTCTTTTTTTTTTTTTTTTTTAATAAGGAAAACATTGACATTCTTAATGTATTCCAAGTGTTTGTTTGCTTACTTCGATTTTTATGAACATCACATCAATCATTTTTAAGAAAAAGTTTTTAAAATCGAAAAAACTACAATGCCAAAAATAGCATCTGAGAAAATAGCATTGATGCTAAATATAACCAGCAACGAGTTGCTTAGCTTTACCGACTGTTATGAAATTTTATTTAAAAAATAACTTTTACATTATTAATTATAATAAATAACAGATGGCGCCATATACAATTTTATAAAATTTTATTATAAAAAACTTTTTATATTATTGATTACTATAAAATGGCAAAAAACTTAATTTTAAGGGTACAGATGAGTTATACTGTATATATATATATATATATAATATTGTTTATGGTAATAACGAGTAAAATCATCATTAAGTCCGACTCCTCTCGATATATGACATATGACACCCCTGTCTCCAATCCCTCGACCTTTAACCACCAAAATTTAATAACATCAATGCCCCTTAAATGCAAGCTACCATGTCAAATATTGTTTCTTAGTCTTTACCCCATCCTGAGATATTAAACAAAATTGATTACAACACACACTGAATTTTTTTCCATTTTTTGACTTTTTTGGAGGGTACAGGGGTCTCAAAATGTGCAAATAAAAACCAAGGAGGGTCAAATTTGACACGATTTCCAATACTTTCCCTTGTCTTTCTCTTGTATGATCTTTTAATGGTTTCTTTCTCTTCTAATTTTTTTTTCATTTCTATTGAATGTTACCTCATTCTTTGTACAACATAAATCGGAAATGAAAGTTTAATAATCTAATTCTGATTTTAAAAAAAACAGGACATTTCGGTTTAGATTTTTTTGTCTGATCCTCTCATCTCCATCATTCTGGGGAAGACAAGAGAAAAAAATCAATGAGTATAGTTGTTCCTTTATGTTGTAAAGGTGCTAAATTGTAGAACAATTAAGTTTAAGGGAGAGAATTATTGTTATAACTTATAACAAATCAGAATAATAAAATTTTCTGTTTTGTAATCTGTCTTACAACTATAACCGTTTGTCATTGTCTTATTTAGATGTAATTATCGGATGGTAGATGTATCAAATCGGAAATCTTTGTGTTAAATACTTTGTATATGGATTAAACAGATATAACAATTCTTATAAAACAATTACGTGAATTAAATTGATATTGAAAATATCAATTTGTATTAATCTTATATAAATTATGCCGTATTTATAAAAGGTTAACATCAATAAAAACAATTTATTGTGAATTATCTAGCAGTAATTAGACTGAAAAAATCGTCGCTGAAATTGATAACAAGTAGAAAACCTTGTTAGTCTGATTTATATTTGAAGATTATCCAGTTAACTTTATCAATTAGATTAACTAAGAAGGAGAGATTCAGTATAAAAAGGTGTTTTCTTAGCTTAAGAAAGCAATTGGCAAGATGGAACGATCGTGCTTGTACTCTCACAGTTCCTTCCTTATGTTTCTGTGTTACATAATTTTTTCTATTTGCATTTTCTTGCAAACAACAGAAGCAATTCGATCTGAAAAAGAAGATGAAGACCAGCAATCGGATTTGGTACCAGTCATTTCGAACGATGTAGCTAAAAAACGACCACCTGTACCCTTCCACATCACTCAATATTTCAATGAAGACTACTTAATAGAACCGGATGAAAAAGATATTACATATAATGGGAAAAGAGCAGATATTTTTACTTCGAGCTTACGTCGAAGATATGAAATCGAACATAAGCATCCAGCCGCATCTTTGATGTCTCTGAATACCGTTGCTTCTCGAGGAAAGCGCTCTCATTCCTCTATCGAAGTACCAATAGGTTTCATCGCTGCTCGTGGAAGGAGATCGAATTCCATTCTAGAAGTTCCAATAGGATTTGTTGCGCCTCGAGGCAAAAGATTAGAACCGAATTTTCAGGAACCGGGTTTCGTGGCACCCCGAGGGAGAAGATCGAATCCTTCTCTCGAATTACCAATCGGTTTTGTAGCAACTCGTGGATAAAGAAAGGACACTCATGGATTTACGACTTTATGATTATTGAATTATAGGCCCTATCCAAACATTATCACTGCTGTAACCGAAATGAATAAATAAACTTCTTTGATAATTTTACTAATTGTTGTCTTTTGAGGACTGTTTTTTTAAAAAATAAGATCATCGTTTCGAACTGTTATAAAATATTCACATATACTTGTATATTTAAAAAAGTGCACATTTACAAAATTTACGGATTATAAAAAGATAGATCACGTGTTCTCTGAATAGCCTGTTAATAAAATATTAATTCTTCAAATGACCGGATATTTTTATATTAAAAGATTTTCCCGCTGTTATGGTGGACAAGAATTCGAATTTGATTAACATCAGAATTTTGCAGTCTGAACATCGTTCTCTCTCGGGTGTAAGATTTAGGATGTAAGATTGATATAAGACAATGCAACACAAGGGCGATCTGCCAGGGAGGAGTGCCTTCCGGAAGGACTTTCTATGAGAAAATGGTCTCTATTTAAATGATAGAAACAAAGATAATTCGGAAAATCCCGTAAGACAAAACTGAAAAAAATACATAATCATGGCCGGATGACAGATAGTAGAGAGACCATCCTGCCATTCTAGAGCAGAACTTCTTAAAATAAGGAGCCGCAGGATGCCTCATGGGGCCCAGAAGCAAAAGCGACATTTTCATTAAATAAAATTACTTTGGATGTAATATGATAATATTATATGATATGAAAAAAAGGTAAAAATAGGAAATGATTATGCCTGAAAATAAAAAAAAAATATAGTAGGCTCTACTACGCAGAGGAAAAATTAATCAAATTTGCTCAATGGAACGGGTTTGCGGGTTACACATGGAGCCGCAAGTTATAACTAGCCTTCTCTAGGAGCAAGTTATAACTCTTATTTAGTTTAAGAACCACTGTCCTAGAGAATGTATTTATAAATTCTAATAACGAGTAAAATCTTCATTAAGTCCACCACGAATTAACCCCACACGGAATATAGCAAGTGACCCATTCTACTTTCCATTTCCTCGATCTTTAACCACCAAAATTTAATAGCATCAATCTTCCTAATACTCAAACCTCCCTGAAGAATTTCAGAAATTTTCGACAAAAGGCACAGGATTTATTAAGCGTTAAAGTGGATAAACAAAAGCGTGCTTGCACACACATGTACAGGGGAAAAAATGCATTTCTCGACATTTCGAGGTCCCCGAATCTAAAAATGTAAAAGTCTTCGGGGGGGGTATTTTTTGACCGATCATTATACTTTTCCTTTATTATATATCGAACCTCCGATTATCCTGGCGCGAATTATCTGTGTATCGTGAAAATATTTTTAAGACATATTTTTTGAAAATAGAGCTTTAATTTTATGTACAGTACTTATACATTGAATATACTAGTACATATCAGCTTATGAAACTTTGGACTCACGCTTGTGTCGCGTTATAACGGAGTTAAGTATATGGTGAGCTCATTTAAAACCTCTGAATATTTATATATATATGTAGGCTATATATATAGTTTAAAGGGCTATTTTCGATTATCCGGGATAGGGATGAGTTTTATATAAAATTTTAAACGCTAATAACGAGTAAAATCGTCATTAAGTGTGACCCTATTGGAGATGCATACGACCCCTTTATCTCTCCACTCCTTCGACCTTTACTCACCAAAATCTACTAGCATCAATCCTCCTAATAAACCAATCTCCTTGCCAGATTTTAGCAATTTTCGGCAAAAAGCACAGAAGTTATTAAGCTTGAAACGAGATGAACAAATTTTTTTCTCCACACACACTAACATCCATTCATACAGAAATTATCCTCGAATTTTTTGCATTTCTTAACGTTTCAAAGTGTCCTAAGTCCAAAAATGTAAAAATCTTGGGGGGGGGGTCATTTTTTGACTGATCGCCATACTTTCCTCTCTGTTATACATAACAGCCAGAAAAGTAATAAAATGAGTTAATTGTCTCTAAAATAGATCAATTAAATGAAGCAATTTAATTTTTGATGGATGAATTTAGTAGAATTACTTTGAATTTTAATAAAATTTATGATAATTAATTTTAACTGTACAGGCATGGTCCTAGGAAACTGGTATCTGTTCGTAAACAAGATATAGTTTATTAGGACGTTCAGCAGCCTAAACAGTACTGGAGCTGTTGAGTTAAGGATTATTGTGTTGAGTATTTTTCTGCTATTACAGTAGCGATGTTTCGGAACATGTTTGATGTTTTGACATCACATTCAGTAGTATTTCATTTATGCTACCTTTTGCAGGTTGCAACTGATCAATGATCAGCTACGCCCATGCAAGAGAATAAAGACATTATATATCAATACAAAGGTATTATTATTTGGTGGAGAGAAGGGTCTGTTATACGTTATAGCTTAGGGCCATAAAATATGTAAGTCCAGTCCTGTATGGTCCATACGATCCAATACCCACAGTTCTGGGGAAGATTTTCCATAGCATTCACTACGGTCCCAGTCGTAGAGAATCTTCCACAGAACCGTGGCTGTTATTGGAACGTTAGAATTCTACTCGTACACTTGTGTGTAATCATCTAGTAGTCTCCTAACTATATCTACACATGCCAATGAATGTCCATTGGTTTTTGTCAAAAATCCTACAACACTACACCGCTCTTGCTTCGTAGGCTGCTGAAGAGGAGCCACTATTTTATCAGTTTGTTGCCTTATGTTCTCGCGCATCAACAGTGTTGTCACTTGCATACATTGGTGCTTCTGTGTTGGAAGTTTCGTTTGTCAAAATTACTGACATTACTCGTCTTCCCGACTTTTAATGGCACTTTTCCGGTTTTCTAATGAATATGTCTTGTATATATTTATTCCATTTATTTAACTTATTTCCAAATACTGTTTGTCAATACATCTCCCATTTACCCAACACATTTTTAGAAATTACAACTAATTTCGTTAAGAATTTTTGTTATATTTCGGTTTTGGTTCCAGAAACAAAAAAGACGGAAAAATGTAGTTTTGTATGTAAAAATTACGGCATGAAAATAACAAATTAACTTTTTATGAGTTCGAAAAGCACGAGGTGACTTATTTGTAACTGTCCGAGGTCCCACCTTACCTCTCTAAGATCTTGGTATTTGATTATAAAGATCCGTTTGATAATATCTCTATACTAAATTGTTTCCAAGTACTCATAATAAAAAACTAAATACTGTACTTAAAATTAAAAAAAACACACACATTATTAATAAAATAAGTAATTTAATTTAGCAGTTTTAAAACTTTTATTTTATATTTTAATTAATTAATTAAAGATATTGATGGATATAAAAACACTAATTTTTTTTATTGTTAACGATAAAAAACAACGCCTTTACTAAAATGTAGAGGCATTTTCTTTAATCTAATTTTGTTTTATTTCAAATTTTTTTCTCTAGTTTAACTCTTAAGTTTTTTAAAATAATAATAAAAAAATCACTTATTTTATAATTTACTTTATTGCTTGAAGCCTCGCCTAAAATTGATTTGTCAGGAGCCTTAAATTAATTAATTATCATGTCTTTTTTTATATTAAAAATTAATGTCAAAGGTGCCGATTTTAATTAGCATCTTAATAATAACGTCGAAGTTGTTCAAGTTTTTTAAATTTTTTTTAAGAAAAGAAAAATTGTGTAACCTAAAAAAAAAAACGCTTTTATTTAGTCGTAGGAAAATGTATAGAAGACACTTGCTACTTTTGTAGAAAGAGATGAAAGACCATGTTTACAGATTAGTTAGTGTGTTTACATTACTTACATCGAAATAACTGTTTACTAGTAGTGTTTATACTACAGGACTTCATGTTTACCGACTTTTCAAGGCAAAATTAACATGAATAAAAAGTAGTAAATATTCATTTAAACTTAAGTATCTCGATTATTAATTTGTTATAATTGTTCCAGAAATAGTTCCAGTTTTATTTGTATAAGAATTTAAAATTTTATTGTCATCTTAAGATATATATTAGCGATTTTAAGAAAAGAAATCTTTTTCCTTCCAATTTCTTTAAAACAAAGCTGATTGGTGCTGAATTTTCTTTCTGACATACTAAATAAATTGTAGTAATGTGTTTATAGGGTTATAGCTCTCACTTTTAGCTATTTTTATCTAATTTGATAATAGATTTCCAGTATAGAAATAACTTTAATCTACTTAACGTAAAATTTACAACATAACAGCGCGAATTAACTGAAAATGTGAATCGCTTTCAAATTAAATAACCGTAGTCATTGTAAATATCATATATTCAACACCTTGGAACTGCCATGTAATCTGACAAAGGAAATCTTATTATAGTCTTACAAATTTATGGCTAGAAATTTTCTTGGATACATCGCCATTATCTCTGTCTAGAAATCCTATATAAAGTTGTTTGATTCGTCTTTCAACATCAAATCACCATGAAGAAAGAACAGTGTACCGTTTCTTTCAGTTACTTCGCCATGTTTGCCATTTGGGTATTTCTAGCATCGTATTCTTGCTTCATAATAGTCGAAGCAGTCGATTTTGAAGAAGTGCGACCAGAATTATTATCTGTGGATTCTATCAAAATGAAATCTAAACCAAATCTAGATTTCATCTTGTCACGCAATAGAAGACAGCAATCTGATAATGGAAGACGAATCGATGTATTCGTAGCAAGTCGAGGCAAAAGAGGAGAATATGAAGACACCAATTCGCAACAGACTTCAACTTCTTCCTTGGGACTCATTTTTGTAGCATCTAGAGGTAGAAGATCAGAATCCAACATCGAATTGCCAATCGGTTTCGTTGCAACACGCGGATGAAAGGCAATATTTGGACTCGAAAAAGATAATTCTTTAAAGATTTTTATGCTAAAGTAAAAATTACATTGTACCGTTAAAAATATCAATAAATATTTTGCATTTATGATAATTAGTTTGTATTTTTTTTTAAATTTTCATATTTGATTAGAAGAATTAAGACATAGACAACTATCTACGATTTAAAAACTTTACCCAAAAATGTTAACAGAAAAAAACTACAACTTTTAAAGATTTTAAGTAACAGAGTAACAGTTTATTATATAAGCTTACTATTTACTTTTATTCTTTAGAAATATATAATCTACGTATTGATTATTAAAGACAGAAATTACATTTGATTGCAGGGCTGACTTGAGACGAGGTGACTCCTCAACTGCAATAATCCAGTCAGAAATATTAAAAACGAAGAAAATTAAATAAATATTAAAAATAATAAGCTGAATAAAATAAAGTTCTGTAAATAGACTTTAAAATCGTTTAAAAATAGTTCATAGAAGTTGCGAACAGGGCGCGGTAGTGCCCTGTTGGCAACCGTTCTGTAAGCTAGGGTGACAAAAATTTGTTTCTACTTAGATGCGAGTTACCTTTGAGCGGCGGGCGCTGTGTATTTGTAATGCTATGATGCAAATTAGGAAATAATTTTGATACGAAAAATCAATTACAGAAGTACAGGGTGAGAAAGAAAATCATTTAACACCCCCTGCTACAGAATATAGAATGTACCCAAAGAATGTACTGTACTGTACATTGAGCATATCATGTAACGTGTATAACTCTGTAACCATTCGAGATAGGTCAATAAAAGCAATCAATTTCTTATGAAATTCTGATTCTAAATGATGTGTCACATGTCCCTTCCTATTTACAGTTTCAGAGTTGCATTCAATATGGCCGCCATCAAGATGGCGGCCGTGCGTCGTACATCAATCTGCTTCTCCCTGGGTTTAATATGTTCTTGACATGAGCAAATTAACTTTGGGTACATTTTATATTCCGTAGCAAGGGTGTTAAGTGACGTTTTTTTCCTTCCTTGTAGATCAAATAGAGTTAGGCCTATTAAATACAAAAAAAATTCAACATTTTTGTCAATCAATGAAATGAACATGGAATTATTTATGTTAAAGAATATAGGAAAGTAGACCTATAGGGTTAAGTATTTTAATGCTCCGAATCCTCTGGGATCTCCGAGAATACCCATGCTGTGGAGGCCATCACATCAGATATGCTCGCTCGTGCCTGGCAGAAGTTCGACAACCGCTTGAATGTCTGCCGGATGATGCGCTTTTAGGAGAACTTTGAATGACGCATAGCAAATCTTTACGATTTAGATAAGTCAAAATTATATGAGGTAAGAAATACAGAAAGTACACATCTATGAATCTACATGAATACCCTGTATAATGTGGTACGTTTATAGAAAACTATCAGAAAATCTGAGTATGAAAAGATTGTCGTATACTTTAAATTGTCACTAATAAGGTATTTAAGAAAATTAAAACAAAATTTATAGATATAAAAAAAGGCATTTACTATAGTTTGCTGGTATGAAATCCATACAAAATTGCTCTTAACATTAAGTTAATCCCAAATATCCATAAAACAGAGAACTGAGAAACGACAGCCAAGATTTTTTCGAAAGCCAAGAAATGTGGACAGAAAAATATGTATATAAAATAAAAATAAAACCATGCTGTATTTACTCAGTTGTATACTTAAATAATATAAAAATTAAATAAAGTAAAAAATAATTATGTAAAATAATTGACTGACTGCACAATTTATCTTAGTTAGTATATTACGTTACAGAAATATATCTCTGGTTTTTTTAAATTTTGTAAACAATGAATAGCAGCATACAAAGTTACAATTTTATCTATTGGCCTGACTTACCTACTTTTGTATAGTAACATACAAGGTATTTAGAAAATCCAGTAACGAGTTGCGTAACTTTTCCTGCGAAAAATATTTATGTTTAAGAAACATAGTGTAATTTGTGACTCTTGATCGTCAGATCAAGAGTCACAAATTACACGGCGACATTTCAACATCTAGATCTAGTATATATATTATCGACAGTGTATGAAATGTATGCATTTTATAGAATGCCTAGATGTAATTAGCAATCTATTTAAAAAAAGGTTTATTTTCTATTTTATTTAACTATTTCCAAAAATACTTAAGAGTTTTATAAAATGCTTGTGACTTTTTATGCAAAGTATATAGAAGAGTAAGTATATACTATATAATAATAATAACATTTCGATATCTGTAAAAGTGGAATAATGTAACAGTAATTTTACTCTTCATTCGGTCTGGTTTATTTATTACAACATATAGCAGTATAAAGACATTTTGAATTACAAAGAATTTTTCAGGCAAAAACACTTTAGGTTCTGACATATATTTTTGCATATGTACTGTACTTCACAAATTCTTGTGCAGTAGGGGAAGGTGGTGCAGGATGAGGACGTTAAGGTTTGAAAAGTCATAAGATGGAAACCACTTTAATGAGAACAATAATTTTTTTATTCTCAGCAACTACAACATTTGGTAATATATAGGGCCTAATACAAAATTAAATTTTTGAAAAACGTTTCTTAAAACAAGAAAATTTAATATTTTAAAATTATATGTAAATTCACCATCTTGCCCCACCCATGGGGTAAGATGGAGATATTATTTTTATATACAAGAAGGACAAATTAAAACGGTTAAACTGTCGTTTTCTTCAATATTGGCACAAGAACAGTGCGCCCATTTATCACAACGGCTACATTTATTATTATTTTCCGAATAAATAAATATAAAAGTTTGAACTTACTCTTTTTTACTTTACCAGACGATACTGTCACTTCGCGCATGCTCAGTTTTGCTATTTTGTAAGCAGACGATATTTTTTTCGTGAGAAAAAAATTTTTATTTCGATTGTTATCTCACATTTTATTTCTTGTTAAGATAGTATTTAAATTTAAAAAATGTTTTCATAAATAAAATAAAACGTAAAAACATAAACAATAAAATAATACAGTATATACAGTACTGTATAAATTTATTACAGTTAGATATGATTTAAAAGTGGAATATTTCATTTTCTATAAAAATATCATTTTTAAAATTATTATTTTATATATTCGAAAAGGTGATATAGAATTATCAATGAATTTAATTAACAACGAATTTAAAACTAGTTCACTGCACTATATTGCGGTGCCTCTAGTCAGCAGCAGAATTCGTGGTTAAGATGGAGTATCCCATCTTGCCTCAACGTGCACTTTTCATACTGACTGCAAACACGGGTCAACTTTATTTCAAAACTAAACAATTTCAGTCTTAAAAGTTATTTCGAATACCATAATATCTTCATCTAAAAGGTAATGTAAAACTTCACAATAATATTTATTTTGTAGAAACTTTGTAGCGGGCGTAAAATTAGACGAAGTATTGCTGAAACATGGAAAACTGTTACTTCCAAACAAAGAGAGAGATTCGGGCGTTCTCTCGTCCCGTGATCCCTTTTGAGGTTGACATTTAGTTCCCCAAATAACAGCTAGATGAAAGCACGTTAATCACGAATAAACAGACGTCCCCGTCTTACCCCATGGTCCCATCTTGCACCACCTTCCCCTACCTGCTGATTGCTCAGTTGCTGGTGATCTGAAGAACATTTTTTTTTTATCTTTGGGTACATAAATTGGCATAAAAAGAAACTTTTTTACACATTTATGAAATATGATGTTGAATATAGCTGTTTCAAAACATCTTATTTGGTTACCAGTTGATGAAATTTTTGTGTTGTTTTAAAAAGACGTTTAACCTAGCAACTGATTAGCTATTTTTTGAAACCGTTAATTTTTAAATTTTTGCTTCTAACTGAAAACGTTTTAAGGAACATTTATAAAAGTAGTATGTAGGTCTGTAAACTAATTACATGATGGGAGAAGGTATATACTATTAATTTTATTCTTTGCCAGTAAAAAATCTGACATTCTAAGAATGCCTAGCCAAAGTATATAATTGTATTCATTTTATATTTTTCTAACTGTTTTTAAGCATTCAATACAATGCCTGAATTTGATGTATTTCACCTTTCTACTTAAATGATTATTAAATACACGTACGAACTAATTTCATAAACGCCAAATATTTATTATTGACATATTTTCATAATACAATTCAGTTTCTAGTCAAAATATAAATCTTAATCATTTAATTTCAAGTTTAAATTCACTTTCATCCGCGTGTTGCAACGAAGCCTATCGGTAATTCGACATTGGAATCTGATCTTCTACCTCTAGATGCTACAAAAATTAGTCCAATCGAAGAAGTTGAAGTCTGTTGCGAATTGGTGTCTTCATATTCTCCTCTTTTGCCTCGACTTGCTACGAATACATCGATTCGTCTTCCATTATCAGATTGCTGTCTTCTATTGCGTGGCAAGATGAAATCTAGATTTGGTTTAGATTTCATTTTGATAGAATCCACAGATAATAATTCTGGTCGTACTTCTTCGAAATCGACTGCTTCGACTATTATGAAGTAAGAAACAGATGCTAGAAATACCCAAATGGCAAACATGGAGAAATATCTGGAAGAAACGATACACTGTTCTTTCTTCATGGTGAACTGATGTTGAGTGTCGAATGAAACTAGCTTTATATAGGATTTTTGGACAGAAGGATTAATGACGCTGTATTCGGAATAGTTCCAAGACATAAATCTGTGGGGGCTATAATAAGATTTTCTTTATTAGGTTATTTGACGGTTTTAAGATGTCAAATATACACTTTCGATGTCTACTATTATTCACTTTGATAAACATTTACTTTTTCAATAAAAAATAATCATCGGATCATCTATTCGTTAGTTAATAATTTCTTTGTAATTTTTATTTTATAATTTTTTTCTGTATTTTAGCATATTTCTTTTATTATTTAATTACAGTTGTAAAGTAAATTGTTGAAATTATTTTTATTAAAAAGTCATCATCAAAAAAAAATAAAATCATAGTCTTTTTTCTTATTAAAACGGCAGAATTCAATTATAGCCTATCCCTTCTCTATCAAGTTTTTCTCTAATACCTTTCGTAAATATCATAACATAATTAATTTGGAGATTGGGAGAATACAATGAACGTCATAAAAGAAAGAAAAATAGTGTCGTACAGTACATGACATGATAATCCTTAGTAATATATGGAATATCAGTTCTGTTCTGTGCTTTTATCCAGCATTGCTGTATTTCCCCATTGTTAATAAAAGCTAATAATGCATTAATAATTAACAAGAATTAATTTGATTTTTGTTATTCTATTTTGTCAGAGTATACATAGAACCCGATTAACCGACGTAATGTGAACCGATGCTACCGCGGATAACCGAGAATTCGGATAAGACACATTTTAAGCGCTTTTTTATACCTTTGTGAATTCAATCATACACAACATCAACACTTTTTTTATCATTACGAACAGTACAATAGTTTTAAAAATAAAAATGTGTATATTTATCGATTTTCTTACCTGTTTATACAATTCTCTTAAATTAGATCTGAATGTATGCCCCATTTTATGACTCTGTTTGCTCAACTGAATCTCACATAAAAACTCAATTATCAATAGAATCAGATATTAATGTATTTCAAGAAAAGTATCAACACCGTAAGAGACAGAAAATTTAAAAAAAGAAATAAATTTAGAAGTGCATGTTCTTTAAAAATAATTTGTTACTCGAGAGAATGGAAACTTTATTAGAAGTAATGCAAATCTTAAGTATACATACGTAATCATCGAGAATTAAATTATTGAAATTTTGCGTAAGTTGTAAAGAGTTCTTAAATGCATTAAATTAACAGGTAAATCAATACATTTACCTGTTAGTATACATGTATTATTTAAACTTGTTACTTTATTGTATTAAAAGAATCTAATTAATCTGATATCCAGAAGCAATGTCTCAGTTCATTTCGTTTTTCATAAAAATGTTTAATTAACAACCTTTTTCTCAGTTACATGTACAGCAACAAATAAATTTTATCGTCGTGAAAATGTAATTTTTTCCTTCTATATACAAGAAAGCAGGAAAGACACAATATAAGGAAAACTAGTGGGCCTACTTTCATTCTAACTAAACGAAGACTAGCAATAGAGCAAACCTCATCTTTCTGGTAAGCAATATGTCCCTGGAATCAAGTATATAAAAGAAGAGAAGAAAAGATATATACAATATATATATATATAAAATATATACAAGAGAAGAAAATATTGCATTTAAAATAGTTATTAGGAAACAATTTTATTTTCATTATTGAAACAGCATGCTGTTTAACAATTAACTTTCTTTTTTTTGTCTCTTGCCGCCCTTGGGACACTAGAAGAGCCCTATTTTGTCCTTTGCCGATTAAACTATGCCCACAATGTGGGTGACGAGAGGCAATAACTAATTTACTAAAGTTGTATCTATTTGATTCCAAGTTTTATATTGATAATGTAAATTTTTCTTTTTATTGAAAACATTAGAAAATTTTGTCTTCTAATATTTGTAATGAATAATATTTGATTTTGTTTTGAGGGGCATGTGAAAGAATTCAATGGCTACGATGTTTCTCTATCCGAAATAATCACTAAGTATTAAATCTGAAATAAATATACATGTGAATCAATAAATTAATATAATAATCAAATTACTGTATTTTGGTAAAATACATATATTTGACTCTTTCCGCTCTGTGGGCAGTAAGATGGACTTTTATCAAGTATCTCAAGTTCCGTCCCTATTATGGGCTTGGCCCATAATAGGTCAGAAGGACAGGACCTGACATATCCGTAAGGAACTACTACGAAAAATGTCATAAGTTTTTCGACACATCTGAATTCGTTCCTGGGTCCTATAAAGCAGTAAGTCGACACCTTACTCCTTCCGTCTGAAGTTTTATATTTGAAATATTAGTTCAATGTAGTATCAATATTATATACTACATAATAAATTGCAATTTTCGTTCATTCTTCTTGATTTATTTTCGGAACTGCATTATTGCAAATAACAACGTTTAAATATTGTATTTTGCTCATTTGTTAAACCTATTTTGGTTTATATGAAAGGTGAAGCAATTCCTAAGGGCTCTACTGTATTGTAATAATTTTGAGATATAAATTAAGTAGGTGAGATATGCCTAAAATCTAAGAAATACAAAAATCACCATTTTCTGAGGATGCTGGTTTATTCAACTTATTATTTATAGAATATCATATTAAAATGATACCATTTACTCCAACAAAATATAATATCGAAGTTTGTGTGCGAAATAAAACTGCTTCAGCCAAAATCTTATTAGATTAAGTGAAATCATTTTAATATGATATTTTAAAATATATTAATTATTAAAATATTCTTTTTTGGCGAAGGGTCCTTTCGTGTGCTAATATTGTATAAATTTCAGATTCAATAACATTGAACAATTGAACCAGCAATTGATCAAACTGTCTGTTGAAAGTCCAATCAGTAATTAAGAATGTACACACTAATTTCATCAATCTTATTAAATCTTTATTGGTATATTTCCATAATGAAATTTAGTTTACAGTAGAACGTAAAATCTTGAATAAATCATTTAATTTTAAGCTTGTCATTTTCTTCCACGAGTCGCGACGAAACCTATTGGCAATTCGATATTAGATTCCGACCTTCTACCTCGAGGTGCCACGAAAATTAGTCCAATCGAAGAAGTTGAAGTCTGTTGCGAATTGGTGTCTTCATATTCTCCTCTTTTGCCTCGACTTGCTACGAATATATCGATTCGTCTTCCATTATCAGATTGCTGTCTTCTATTGCGTGGCAAGATGAAATCTAGATTTGGTTTAGATTTCATTTTGATAGAATCCACAGATAATAATTCTGGTCGTACTTCTTCGAAATCGACTGCTTCGACTATTCTGAAGCAAGAATACGATGCCAGAAATACCCAAATGGCAAACATGGCGAAGTAACTGAAAGAAACGGTACACTGTTCTTTCTTCATGGTGAACTGATGTTGAGCATCGAATGAAATCAGCTTTATATAGGATTTCTGGATAGAAGGATTAATGACGCTGTATTCAGAATAGTTCCAAGACATAAATCTGTGGGGGCTATAATAAGATTTTCTTTATTAGGTTATTTGACGGTTTTAAGATGTCAAATATACACTTTCGATGTCTACTATTATTCACTTTGATAAACATTTACTTTTTCAATAAAAATAATCACCGTGTTATCTGTTTATTAGTTGATAATTCCTTTACCTCTTTTTTCTAAATAGAGCATAAACACTTAATTTTTGAAAATTTCATACTTTTCTATTTTATGTTTATTTACAAGTGTAGAGTTAATTGTATTGTGCATTATTCAAAGTTCTTTCTAATTTTTAAAAATTCTTGTAAGTATATACACCCTAAGTCTAATCTTAATAAAAATGTCTACTTTCTTATGTTTTTATAATTTAAATAAATAATAAATCGCTAAACGATTCTTTTAAACCAGACCAATATGTATTTCCTGGCATTTCTTCTCATTTTGATTCCGCTCACTCAATTTAATTTAATTTTAAACTCAATAATATTTGATGAAAATTAGATATTGGTGTATTTAATATGAGATTTAAAGAAATCAAAAAATAAATAAAACAAGTAAATTTGTAATTGAATGTCAATTGAAAGTAATTTATATCTTTCAAGAAATTTGCAGTCTCATGAGAAGTAATATAAATCTGAAATGGATATACGTAAACATCAGAAATTGAATTACTACAGTTAGCATGCCATATAAAAACAAGTTCGGAATCACCGTTAAATACAGTACATTTTATTCTGTTGCTATATATATAAATTACTTAAACTCTTTAACTTTATTTTGTTAACTTTTCTCTATCTAATTTAATTTTATGGAAAATGCTCAGAAGAACATTTTATTTCGTCTTTCATCGAAGTGGTGTACTATCAATACTTTTTGTTAATACATTACTAATATATATCTTAAAATAATTAAATAGTATATTTGATGTTTGTTAATTTTTATCCGCTAAATTCTTTATTTAATTTAATTTACTTATTTATATTATTGAACTGCAATTTGAAAAAAATTGTAGATATATAAATTCTCACTGTCTTTCCTTAATCTCGAGAATGGAGTTAGATAGATAAAAGTGAAGATCAGATATGGAAACCTTAGGGGCAGGAGATTCCTGAAAAGTGTTAGATGACAGACACGACTCTATTATTAGAGGAAAAGTATGATGTACAGGGGCAAGCCACTACTAATTTGAGGTACAGAGCATATATTTTAAATGAAATAAATTAAAAATATGATTAAAAATTGCAGAACGGCAGTGTGAAAATGTCACAATAAATAATTGTTCTTTTAGAATAGTTTCTATTATGTATAACATTTATCACATGATTAAGTTATTGAAATGCAAACAATTAACAGTTTTATTGTTTACTGTTCCTTATTTTGTTCTGTATTGTGACCTCCCAATATGTTATTCTGTAAATAATAATTCATTTTAAAAATTGTATGGTCTTTGAAATTTGCTGTTTACCGTTAAATTACGGTCCCTGTTTTTATCCATGACGTACGCAAATGGACGAAATCACCACCCAAAGATGATCGTCTGGTATTTCAATTTATTACCGATAGGATGGCTTTTCTACACCTTTAAACTTTGTTAATCTCAGTTCAATATTAAATTATTATTGTCGTTGTTGTTAAATGATAATTAATTACTACACAATGCTTGCTTACATATACTTTATTGCACAGTGCTTACTTATATAATAAATTATCAGTGTCAATGGGATGACATCAAAGGAATTAATGAGATGTACAGGTTTTAAGCTATATTTTCCTTAGTGTCTAGGGAGTAACTATGAATAATTTGGTCAAGATGAGTCTAAGCGCGTAGGAGTTAATAGGGAGGATTAAATCAGGGACAGTGGGTGGGGTGTCTAGGTTTTATAATAGCCTATATTTTCCATAGATTCTGAAAAGTTAATATAAAAAAATTTAATACAGCGGTTATTTTCAGATTTAGAAGTACAGAACAGACATCGGACAGACAGACAGAGTTTATTATATAGGCCTATATATAGATTTATGTTTTTATTTTAAAAATGATATTTTTGTGGTGTCCTAATAAAGATTTATAAGAAATAAATTTTAAGTTTACTTTTATTAAAGAAAAAATTTAGAATAAATAAAACTTTATAAGTTAAACGAACTAAGAATTTCATTTTAATAATTTGAATACAGCAATTTGATCTTTTATTCAAATAATAAATCATATTGTGTAGCAATCAAATGCCAATTAAATTTTTAAAAAATTATTTTAAAGGAAAAAGCATTTTCCGATATTCATTTACTTTCATTAGGGTTTAGTTTTTAATAATTTTTTTTATAAGACATTACAGTTTAAACAATCATTATTGTAAAGGAACTGTTTAAAATGTTAAACTGATGAATTGCTAAAGATGTTACTTCTGTTATTGTGACGTCGTTGGGTAAGTCTAAAGACATGTAAAAAAATAAAACAGTGAGATTTCAGATATCAAGAGGGTCCGAAATTAAAAGAAAAATTTTACCAAGATTACCTTGAATTTTCTCAACAACAATTGATAATTCTCTGTAGATCACCACATCAATGACGGAGAGAACACTGAACCATGTATTGATAATAGAATAATTAGCAAACTTATAAAAAAAAAAAATCATCAAGTAACAGCGGAATTATTTCGTGAAAAGTGAAATTATACTTCATATTATTTTACAGTTTAGTTTATTTCAATACAAAGTAAACGTAGTGTTATCAATTACTGTATATTATAATAATATTGAAGAAAGAAATAAATTTGACAAAATGTTTATAATATTTAAGAAATATAAATTTCAGTCAGATACTTTCTTTTGGTATGTTAATATTATATAATTTGTGCTGTGTATCATAATATTATATAATTTCACATTCAATAACATAAAAAAGAAAGATGGCAATTTAACAAATTGCTGTTTTGTCATTTTGTTCAATCATTATCAATCGAATCGAACTATTTTAATCAATATGAAATCTTTATTAGTATATTTTCAGAGTACAGTTTAGTTTCCAGCCGAACATATATTATTGAATGAATTATCTAATTTGAAGCTAGTCATTTTCATCCACGGGTTGCAACGAATCCTATTGGCAATTCGAGATTAGATTCCGATCTTCTACCTCGAGGTGCCACGAAAATTAGTCCAATCGAAGAAGTTGTAGTCTTTTGCGAATTGTTATCTTCATATTCTCCTCGTTTTCCTCGACTCGCTACGAATGCATCGATTCGTCTTCCATTATCAGATTGCTGTCTTCTATTGCGTGGAAAGTAGTCTAGATCTGGTTCAGATTCCGTTTTGATGGAATCCACAGATAATAATTCTGGTCGTACTTCATCGAATTCGACTGCTTCGACTATTCTGAAGTAATAATACGATGCCAGAAATGCCCAAATTACAAACATGGCGAAGTAACCGAAAGAAACGGTACATTGTTCTTTCTTCATGGTGAACTGATATCGAGTGCCGAATGAGACCAGCTTTATACAGAATTTCTGGATAGGAGTAATGGCGCTGCATTCAGAATAATTTCGAGTCATAAATTTGTAGATCTAATGAGATTTCTCTTGTTAAATTAGTTAACAGTTTCGAGGCGTTGGATGTATGGTATTTGCAAGAACCGGTGATTATTTACTTCGTAAAAGATTGATGCAATTCGAGTTGTCACGTTGTAAATTTATGTTAAACAGATTAAAAGTTTTTATATACTGGTAAGTAGCATCATATTAACAAAACAAAAAGCTTTTGTAATAGAAATCACAAAAGTTATATATTCTGTACACGGTGAAGTCTCTATATAGTTTTTAAGAAATAATGACAAACCTTTGACCCAGATTGCCCATAAAAATTGCGAATAATGCAATTTGTATTCGAACTTCATCACTCATCTGTAAATTGGTAATTTGCCGCGTATCGATCCAATAAAAAAACCTGCAGGGATTAACTTTAAAATTTAATTGAAACAAGTAAGCTGTTTTGTTATTTATTGTTACACAATTTTTTTTTATAGATATGATCATATAGAGTAATAACTTGAAAACAAATTTTAAACGTAGACTATTGTTTTCATTTTAATGCAAATTTTATACGTGAAAAATCTGCATCTCGGCTAATTTTCCACTTATAAAATTATTTTTAGATATTTCTTTTTCTATAAATTTATCACAATACAAACTATTCTATTCGTTCATATTTGGTAAATTGTTATAGGGTATAGTGTTTCACGAAAATATCAGATTATCTATCATTAGATACGAAGAAGATCAACTCAACCGATGACTTGGAGGAGAATTTTTTTCTTTTTAAAATTGTATTTTCTTATTTTGCCTGGAGTTTCCAAAACTATCGATTGAGCCTTATTATTAGTCCTGTCTTCTTTCTAATATCTCGCGGCCATTTGCTGTTTCTATAGGTATGTTACAGAAAAATAAGCATCGAGGAAAGATGAAGGACAAAGTTTTCTCGTGAAAATAGAAGGTAAAGAATATAGTTTTAGACTTTTTACAATTATATTTTAGATTTCACCTTCATTTATTGATTAATGTATTAAATATATATGATTTTAGAGTCAAGCAGGATACATATCTAAAAAATAAACATATTTTTTCATTTAATTATTTCCTTATGCGTTCTAATTACGTCTGTAATAAAATTAATAGCCTAATTGATTATTTAATCAATAAAAAATCATAGATGGACAAACAAATTCTAGTTATTCTATATTATCTGTGAAAGTTAACATACATAAAAGCATAAAACATCTTGGAAAATTATTTAAAACTTGTGATTTATTTAAAAAATAACACATAAAAATTGCATTTAAAATAAATCACAACAAAATAGAAATTATAACATAAAATGTTTGAAGTAAATTAAATTTGAAATTTGAAAAAAAAAGTGTATAAGAACTTATCTGATTATCACTAAGTTCTGTTGCATCTGATAGTCAAAATATTGCATTAAATTATAAGGTAATGTAAGGATAACACGAAAGAAAGGCAAATAATGGAATATTCTTAACTAGATGTCGATAAATTCCTAATAGATTGATTAAACTATATTTTAATATATTAATTACTCTGGAAAAGTAGATATGGAATATAAAGTTAAGAGAATGAAAAATTAGTAGCAATTTTTAACAAAAGCTTACTTTATATATTGTATATAAAATAAAAAGTTTAAAAAACACCCGAAATCTGAATGATTTATTAGAAACGGTAGACAATTAATTTTGAGCTTCTTTTCATCGTTTAGGTCAATCTTTGTTTTATATTTTTGTTCTTTTTATAGGTGCAATCTGTAACTGAAAATAGAACAAAATAAAAAAAAAACTCTTAATGATATTTTTTCATTGCTTTAATAATATTAATGAAGAGTAAAGTAGAACAAGACGGTACATATTCGTTGTTTTTTTCTTTTTTTGTATGAATCTTATCCAGATGGACACGTCAGTCTACAGTTTTCGTACTCTTATTCTGTTAATAAATTAGAAGAATTAAAAGTTTGGGCCTAAAATAAAATAAAAATTATTTTTATTTAAATATTTCGTAAAAGTATTGCAAAAATTTTTATTAACTGGGAATAAAAACATATGCTTGCTATAAGAACATTTAAAAACAATCAAAAGGTCTATTTTGAATATTAAAAAAAAACACTTTGTCATTCCTTTTACAAATGAAAATATTACTTATAAAAATACAAATTATTCACTAAAGTTTATTAAATTTTAACTATTAAAACTATCAAAATTAATTTGATGATCTAAACATATTTATAACAGAGGTTTCTAGGAGTTTAAGGAACTGGATTTAAACAAATTAGGTTTATTTGAATTAAAGGAAAACAAACTGAGACGTAAAATTGTATCTTATAATGTTTAAGTTACGTATAAGAATAAGGTACAATATACAAAAGAAAAATCACAGAACAAATGAAGAAAGTAGCACACAATAGCGATAACAAATATAGCAATGTAGAACAATAAAATAAAATTTCAATAATCTACAAAATTAAGCGTTGGATAGGGTAAATACTAAAATATATCAAATTGGTAATAATTGTGCTTTAATAGCTGTTTCTATATGTAAAATGTTAATATTATTGTAGACCTAACTAAATCTATCCTCCATCTTCATCGCTCTTTTAGTGGGCCTCAGAAATAAATTTTTCCCAGGCTCTCTCAAATTTTAGGACCCCCTTAGTGACAGAAAGTTACATGTAAATACGGCAATCATTTTATGATAATTTCAGTTAATATATTTATAAAATCAACAAGTTATTTATAGAATGATACATATACATATTCAATTAGCATTACATTTATTCGAAATGGAAGTACTTTCTCTCTCCTGTTGCATGTAATTTTCCATTTCTCTCTATAAACAAGGCTTAATTCGATTTTTTCCAACGGCCAATGCCATTGGGTTAATTTCATTAATGGCTGCGATCACGTCACAAAATTTATAGACAACAAATCGAAAGAAATTAATAAACTGTTATAAAAATTTATACGTGGAAAATTACCAATAACGATTTGTTATTAATTCAGCATGTCATTTAGTTATCATGGATGTTTCTACTTTTCTTAGTTTTATCTAGTTGTAATCGGTAGAGATTTCAGTAACTTACCAAACAACGGTAATATTGATATTCTTTATCGGATAGATGTGTTTGGCAACTTGCATGTGTACACGATATCGGAAAACATTTCAGTTAGAGAAAAGCATATCGATAGCCCGAGTCGATATCTTCCCTTTGCATGATAAACGGCTTCGTCTTGTTACATGGATAACGTGCATCTTGAAAGACACTAATCAAAATAAAATATATTTCTCTTAAATTCTACAGACAATTGTTTCTTTAAAGTTATATTAAAGTTTAACATTTAATAAAATAGGTTATGCACAAGATAGTAGCGAGAGAACGGGATAATGTTCTCGATGCTAAATGAGAAACTTATTTTTAATACTAAAATTTGATAAAATACTGAAACGATACTATTATATTGTGACGTGATAAATGTCATTTCAATTTAGAAACCAAAAAGATTAATGAGAAAATTATATAATAATTCAATTCTTGAGCTTTATTAACAGAATAATGTACTCGAATAACAATAATAAATATATTTAAATCTTAAACAATACTCTTTATAATAATTTTTAAATGGGTAAGCCTTTCCTTTTCTTGTAATACAAATAGGCTACTTGATATTTTAACCTTATATAATTTTTTAAATAGATTTGATATCTTGGCAATCTCGATTTACGAATTTTTCATCTATCATGGTTCATCTGATGCATTCCAAAATTTTATACGACGTTACATTAATTGTAGGAACAACTTTCAACCAAAGAAAGATCAAATCTCATAAACTACTGCTTTCAATTCGCAGTGATGTCTTCGAAAAAATGTTTTATAATGCTGCATCTACCATTAAAGAAGAAATTTTAATTCCAGATATAAATCCGGATATTTTTGAAATTATGTTAAAGTAAGTTTTTTTTTTTTAAATTCATATTCTTTGGAATATTTTGAACATTATTAATGAATACTTTTACTGTTAGATATATCTATACGGAAAGTCTAACGGCAGATTCACTAGATGATACCATACAAACTTACTATGTGGCTTCTAGATACAACATAGTTCAGCTCATGCAAATGTGTAGAGCCAAAATAGAATCGCAATTATGCAAAATTAATGTTTGTTCCGTTTACGAGATGGCACTCGACTTAAACTTTCATAATCTTAAAAATAAATGCGAGGATATAATATGCAAATATGCAAACGAAGCTTTGGAATCAGATTCGTTTCTCAGATCTTCATATAAAACTGTTCAAAGTATAATCTCGATGAATTCATTAAATATAAAAAATGAACTGTTTCTGTTTGATAGGTTAGTTCAATGGGCAAAAATGGCGATTCGTAAAGGAGCAGATGGTAATTCTTTCAAGAAATTGAGGAAATTTCTCGATCCACTCTTTCCACATATCAGATTCTTGAGTATGAGTCACGAAGACATCTTTAGAGGCTTGGCAAGAAGTGGTGTCTTTAGTCAAGATGAAATAATGAGCATAGGAATGAACATACCAGAACCCGGAGATGTGCCCTTGCCTAAATGGTGCAACAAGAACAGAAATGCAAGAAAATGTCTTTTTATAGAAACACTGGAATCAGAAAATGATAGTTGTGTAGAAGAAAGTGATAATAATTCTACATCATCGAAAGAAATTAATCCATTAACAATATCCAAGATATTAAAATCGGATAATTCCCCTTATTCAATTTTGCAACTTCATCACGACTGTTCGGCAGGGAAGATAAGAGATCCAAAATACACAGATGGGACATTCTGTATCGAATGTATGCTAAATTGTGATCAGGAAATTATATTGTATGGCTTTAGCTTTTACATAAAATACCGTACCATTTGTATTGCTGAATTGTATATCGCGGAAGGAAGCAATTCGTGTCGATTAATTCCATGCATAGAAAATGCTAACGAAAAATCATCATCTGTGCTTAATTACAATCACCAAATGATGATGTCCCAGCCATTGACGATCAAGAACAACATTGGATATTATATTAAAGTTTTCACTGATGATGATGTCGGAAGTTGCACGAAATCTTTCTCGACTACGTCCAATTTGAAAGCTTTCGGAGTTGATTTTAATATTAGATACATAAATATTAGAAATAATTCTCATTTTTATGAATTATATTTTACTAAACCTTCTTATTAAATATAGAAATATAATTTTAAAAAGTATATTCTTGAAATATTAAAATATTCGTCTAATGTTCGACAATATATGCTCAATAAAATTTAATTTAAAATTATAATAAACAGCATAATATATGTTTCCTTTTTTAAAATGATTTTTCCAATTGCAAAAAAGTTTCTTAATTTATGCTTTAAGTTTCTATCAATTAATAGAATTAGAGTATTTTGGTTCTTGCAATAAAGTCTCTCTAATGGAATCTAATGTAAATTAGTTCAAATTACTCAAATTTTGGCAAGAAATAATAGTAAATTTTAGTACTAATTCTTAATAAAGCTACAGTCCAGTATAATACACTTTCTTGATAAGTGAGGTCCACCAGTTGGTAGTTGATCGCGAATTCGGGGCTATGACCAACCACGAGAATATTCCAGTGTTAATGTGAATATTCTGAGCTTTCTTCGCGTGTTTCTAACGCAAATAGGGGGTCAATTTCCCCATAAAACGTATTCCCGTGAGGCATCCTTCTTGGCATATTACCACCTTATCCCATCAATGCAATTCTTTATAAAATAATTTCAGAAAGAAAGCATATTTAACAGACATTTTGTATTGCTTAAAATCTATCAAAAAAGCAATAATAGGCCTACTTTTCTGTATCTTTACATAATTTCTAAGTTTGTAAGAGTTTTACCGAAGAAAAATATTTTGAAAAATGTATGCAGAATGCATGCGAAAATTGAATAAAAATCTAGCAACGAGTTGCGTAACTTTCCCAGCCGAACTTTAAAATTGTGTATGGCACCATCTGTTACGAGATTTTACTTTAAAAAATTTTATATTATTAATTATTATTGCATGGTCAAAAGCTTAATTTTGAGAGAAGAGATGAATTTTATAATATAAAAAAAATAAATAAATAAAAAATTGTAAATGCTAATAACGATTAAAATCTTCATTAAGTCCGACCCTACTCGAGATATGACACTCCCTTTATCTCTCAATCTCTCGACCTTTAACCCCGAAAATTTATTAGCATCAATGCTCCCTAATACACAAACCTTCCTGCAAAATTTCAGAAATTTTCGGAGTTATTAAGGATGCAAAAATAGTCGAGTGACATCATAAAGATGCTGCAAAGCCATCAATGATCTCGACAGTATATTCGGATTATCGCTAGTCAATCCATCTCAAAAGATAATTAATATTAATAGAAATATTTTGGTTAATTTCGTAAATTTTATATCATGCTTACTTATCAGATGAGGAATTATTTCGTCCATTTTGAGCTTCTAATGTACCCAGCATCTGAAGCAATCCTATATTTGCAATCAAGTCGAAAGGTTTTCGAGTTTCTCTTCAAAAAATATTGGTAAATAATGCCCGAAGTTTATATCTTTTGTAGGAACCTTGAAATATTTAAATTTAGTTAAAATTATAATTCAAATCAAATTAATTTAAATTTTTCTTCCAATACAAATTCCATCCGAAATTTTCTCTTACAAGTGTTACAGGGATTTCTCCAGAGCAATATCTCTGTCGAAATCGTGGTATTTGAGGATGATATTCGCTTGTATTCATTTAAAAAAAATTAAATAATATATTCAGCCAATAAAATAACATCAAATATTCTATTGTTAAACAATAATTGTGTAGAAAATGAACAAAAAATAAATTAGATACGTTTTAATTCTCGAAATTGACCACAGATGGAACCACTCAATTTTGGATCAATCTTCCTTTATTTTTAAGTAATTTTAATTCTCAACTGTATAATTATCTTTAATTATATAACATTGAAAAATATTTTAATTAGTTAAATTAAATTTTAATAAGTTTAAATAAAATTCGTTTCCTTTTTTTATATTTGTTTAAAGTTTAATTAATAATTCTATATTATATAAGTTATTTATAAATGAAAATTATTCATATTTAATAGAATATGTATTTGTTTATATTTTTTAATAATTCGTTATATTATATAAGCTTTAGAATTTATGTATATACAGCAAAACCTCTAAACAACGGACACTAACTAACAGAACATTGAAAACCTGCAGTTGTTGTTTAAAAGAATAAAAAAATTTAAAAAACTCACCGCTGTTTAGAGGTGTCCGTTGTTGAGAGGGTGGTCATTATTGAAATTTTTATAGTTTTATAATTAATTTAATGCAATTTAAAGCATTCTATACGCAAAGAACTGTACATAACTCTTCCCCGAAGTCTATACAACACGTTATATAAATATGTAAATGTTAAAAGGAACGTTTTATATTTAAATAAATAAATAAATAAAACTTAAAAATTTAATTGCTATAACATAGTAGCTTTCCATTAAAACATTTATATTTAATTTCACTCAGTAGAATTCCGCTTTGATGAAATTTTAATAAGAACGAAAACAAATTAATTTTAAATGTCAAAAAAAATTAAATTTAAATATATTATATTTAATTGAAAAGTTTTATAATTATTTTCATTAAACTTTAAAATTTGGTATATACTTTTTAATACCCTAAACAATAATTATAATTAATTTCTATGCCGTTTGCCATTTAATTAAGTTTCGTTAATGACTAGCAAATTAATTAATTCAAAAATTAATATATTTAAAATAATAATTATTATAATAATAATAATAGTGTTTAAATTTATTATTTTTATGTATATTTTTTAAATTGAATTTATTTTACTAGAGTTTTTGAATTATTAAAACTCGAATGAATTGATAAAGTGCTTGGTTTAGGAGGATCCGAAGATGGAATTTGTATGGATGGAATTCAACTTATGAAATTTTGATCCAGTGACAAACAGTAGGTGGCAGCGCTGCAGTACATGCTAAAGAAGGCGAGCAGCGGCTAAACGTCATTCAGCGTGGTGATCGCCGCACGTGCTGATGTTGGTAGCAAAGTTGTATCGTGTCAGGAGTGGAGGGCAGGATGGAAGATAGTCCAGCTATGGACAAAGCTCTATCTAACGGTATTCTCAGGCACTCGGGTGCCAAATGGTGGACAATAGGACCAGCTTTAGTCGTTTGGACACTTTGTATATTCTCACTTGGACTTTCTATTTTATGTGGTTTACGGTTGTTACGTCTGGAAGAGAAAGTGGCCGTTTTACAAACGAGATGTCATCAGTACGAACAGAGGATATTCGACTTAAGCAATGTAGAAGATAAGATACAAGAGATGATCAAACTGGTGAGCTCGTTAAAACTATCAAATTTTCAATATTTTATTTAATTTTTCATTAAAATAATATATCTTTTTCTTTGTTTTTTTCAATTAGATTTATTATTTTTCTTCTTTCGCATTTACAGTATAATTAATATAATCGAACGAGAATTTTAATTACATATTTACTTTAAAAATTCCTTATTTTTTTGCCTATAAATTAAGTCATAAAGCATTGAAAAGGGAGCGAAAAAACTTGATCTCTATATTTGTTAATCACTGCTTATTAACTATTATTAACACTCGTGTATTGAAAACATACTTCATTAATTCAGCAAAGGGATTTTTAAACGTGGGTCATTGTAACACGTCTCAACCGACCACTTTTTCGTGTGACAAAACTTCGCTTGTCTGTTTGACCGCGGAAGATGGGCATACTTTGTCTCCCGTGCCCCGTGACAGGGGTCAAATTTGTGGGTCGTCGATTTGTCAATCATCTGTTGTCATTTTGTTTGTTGATGTTTCATTTTAACAGATGTTTGTACTAACGAAAAATATCTGATTGAAATTCGTTATGTCTGACACGTCGAAGTTAACCATGCGATACTCTTTTTTTTTTTTTTTTCCTTTTAATTATCGAATAGGACCACCATTTAAAAATTTATAAATTGTAATGATAAAAATAAAAGTTAGTGACAAAAACCCTATTTCTCTTTAGCAAATGGACAAAGAACTTAGTACAAAAAGAACTCGAAGAGACATATCAGCTGCTGCTGAGTGCATTTGTCCACCAGGTAAGACTTTACTTTTAAGTAGATTTCTTTTATCTTTTTCTTTTTTTACTTTTCACAATCTTTTATATCGCTGAAGTACTGTATCAATCGATGGGAATAAACCAATAAATGTGACATTCGAGTGTCAATATCAAGGAGAAAAGATTTTATTTAATAAGCAAGCAAGTTTCGTCTTCTCAATGTTATTGATCAAGATAGAAATGAGTAAAATTAATTATGGTTTCTTTACTATCAAAAACACTATCGAATGCCAATAGAATTTCCGTTCTAAAGTTTCTAACCATTAAAGAATTTTACCCGTAATTTTAAACTAATCATCGACTTGAACTTTACAATCGTTTTCACAGAAAATTCTGTTACGTGTATTAATAAAACTACGATTGTCATTAAGGTAAACATAATAGTAACAAAAGGGTTATTTCAATTAATGCTACTAATTACAAATAAACATTCAGAGTGTGGAGTTCGGGTTCAGTCACCTCAGGAAGCGCTACAGTTAATGTTTCCTTTCACTCTCAGTTATAAAAATATCATTTACAGATTATAATACTTTTATTTTATAAAGTTGCTAAGTAAAGAAAGATGATGAATAATCCTTTTCCAATTTCTTACACCTTCGAAGCGATTACAAGTGAATAATTTTCTTATTTCTTTTATAATTTGTAACATTGCAAGATTTTTTTTCCTCGTTGTTTAACAATTCATTAAAGCAAAAATCTTTTAATCCTTTCTCTCCAATGATTTCTTGTAAAAGAGGAGAATTTTTTTACCGGATAAATTGATAGATAATTATGCAAATCAACTTTTTTAAGTTTTAAAAATGACATTATTCATTATCTTAAAGATTGATGACTAATTGATAAGATCGTAATAAGTTAATATCAATGAGTTTCGTGTCGGACTATGAACTCCAAAGTTGAGTTTAATTAAACACTTGGCTTTATTTCCATCTTTATTTAGTTGAGTTTCGTGTATTATGCGAATCTTATCTTGTCAAATTTAAAGTTTAGGAAACGATATAATAATGCCTTTTATTTGATTTTTTAATACATAACTAATAAATATTATTTAAATAACGAGATTTACTCAATTCATTCTAGACGATAGCAATTTGTCAAGGGTAACATTCACACATTCAAGTGTTTTTATACCTCTTCTTCTTTCTCTTTAATACTCACGTGTCAGCACGTGCCAATCATGTACACCCTGTGTTCGGGGAATGTACCGTTAGCATGCTAATATGTAATGTAACTACACAAGTAGAAGTATGGTCGAGAGAGTAAAAATATGTCGATCACGTATCGAATTTTAATTTTAAATACGCTATTCTAAATTTTCCTCTTCCTTTTCATTCCAGAGATTGATTCGCTTTCTACGCTATAACTTTTCCACATACAATAGTTGAAAATGAAGGAAACTGCTGAGAAGTGTCTCTTTTAAATCAATTATTTCGCCTAGTTCTTTCGATGGGGTGATAAAAGCCTATTCTGTACCAATATTCAACTTCGGTGCAGTTGGATAAGCTTTCACAAAAAAATTACAACCTGTGAGGCCAACTTTAACACAATTAGGAACCCCGCGCTTGACAGAGCACCCTCATGACTTCTTAGGTCCATGAACCGCTCATCCGGATTATAAGGCATTTGAAGCCACTAGAAAGACCACACTCGCCTAATAGGGAGCTTCTTCTTATTCTCATACACTGTATTTAAAAAAAAAAAAAAAACATAATAAAGTATATGTTTCTTTTTAAAATCCCGAATGTAGATACTGATATAAAAAAGCCATTTAATACTTTCGATTAAGTTTTAATTAATTCCATTCATTCAACAAAGTATATCTAATGTTTCATTAAAACGAGATCATTTCTACATGAGTTACGTCCTCTAAGGTGATTTTAGTTTCTATATTTAGAAGCGATAAAGTTTAGAAACTATTAGAAACTCGCTTTTAACCATTAGCTGATTAATTTGAGCCATGGAAAAATGATCGAAACCATATTCATAATGTTTTTAATCGTTACTTTAAAGGTTCTACCCATAAAAAATGCTCCATAAAAAATAACAATATCTTGAGGGATTTCATAGAAAATTTAAGTACTGTATAATATTAAAAATATCAGCAGAAAACAATAGAAGAATCATTAATAAAATGTAGACGAGTCCCTTAAGTACTTTAGCATTAATATTAAGAAAATAATTGACTAAAAGGTTTTTTATATTTTCGTTTATTAAACAAACAATCGAGTCTCTTCGGGCATTTTTCTCGAAAGAGGAAGAGCATTAAGATAGCCGAAGAAATTTATTTACGGCTCCAATAATTACAAATAAAAAAAAAAGAACGGTAGTAACGCTATAAATCGCATCTTAAGTAATAACGACATTCGCACCTTATTTGTTTAAGAAAGTTGGAGGTGGTCAACTACGTTCATTTAAAGTTAACGAGCAAAATGTCGCTTTACGATCCCTCGGAACTTCGTCTAAATAATAACTTGGGCGGGAATAACAGCCATCGGCTTTCTTTCCAGTTAAACAAGTTGGGTGTATTGCTTGGGATCAACAATATTTTGTTGATGGATTGGTAGACGTTTATTACTTTGGGTAAAGACACGTGATGAAATCTGTAATAATTAACGATCTCGCTTAAAAGTTTTCTAAAACGTGATGGAGTTTCTTAATTGAAAATTTGTAAATGGAGAGAGTGGAAAAAGAAAAAAAACTAGATGATACAAAACGATTTCTAAATCATTAGCGCAACTCTATTAATAATAATAATATAAAAAAAAAGGAGGAAGATAAATTCCGATTTATCTGATAATTGTATTGTACTTATTGTGTCGACGATTAGGTGTATCTATAAACGGTGTTTTTATTACATCTAGTAACTTTTAATTATTCGGCATAATCCGAATATTCGTTACAAGTAATAAAATGTATGCAAATTATTCTCTAGAAATGCTTTTAGTCTGTAATGGAAAATAAGAGTTTTAATTGAAGTGAATAAAAGATTAAAGTTTTGCTTCCATCGACAGCTTTTCTTATCGTCTTTCTTTATTTTGTTTAAATTCATTTGTTTTCTGTCATCACGTAGTTAAATTTGAATTGTATCTTAATCAATAAAATCAATGTCAACGGTAAATATTTATATCTTTGCGAATTATTAATTATTCACTCTAAATTTGTGGTATGAATTTAAGATCTTAGCGCTCTAAAGCGCTCTTTATATTGTTATGAAAATTATAATTTAAAATTTATAATATTAATTAAATTGTTGTTATATAAATAACATTATCAGAATTTGAAATTTATAACTATGAGTTTAATAAATTTTTTAAAAAATTCGTAATTTTAACAAGATGAGATACAAGAAAAAGTTTTTAATTAAATTTCTATTTTTTAAGCTTATAAAGTAACTAAATTTGACATCAAAAACATTATTAAACACAGATTAAATTCTAAAACTTAATAACCTTATCGAAATGATTACAAGCATTTAATTTATTTATCACAAAAATCATTAAAATTAAACTGTTCAAAGTATTTTTTTCTAATTTTAAATGCGATTTTAATTAATTGTAAACACGTAAAAACATTTTATAAGCTTCAGTTTCGTTTGAAAAGAAAGAATTTAAATTTAAATCATAATTTATAAAATTGCTCTTAATTCCCGATTTTTTTTTAAATGATACGTCTTTATTTAGTGTACGCTTTGCTGTAATATTATAAAATGAGGTTAAAAGCAGCGATGTGCATCTAGAAGTGTTTGAAATTCAAGGGAGATAGTAAAACCAATAAATATCTTTCAACAGAAAGACAATAGAGGTAGTGCAATTATCAGATTGACATCATATACGGAGTATACACGTCTATAAGTAATACTCCCGTCCCGCAATGTGTAGTTGGACGAGGCCTTTCCCGTGGGTTCTGCCTGAGGCACAGCGACCCACGGGTCACAACTCTGAGAGGGGAAGTATCGTTCTATAGTCAGGAAACAGTTCTTCGCACACTGCATCTGCTAAATTCTCTATTGAACTATAAAAATATTATTGTAAATTATACAACCGTTCCAACTGATTTATTTAAGATTTGATATAAATGATTTGATTTGTTTATTAAAATTTTTAAAAGAAAATAAATAAATATTAAATTATTTTGCAATTAATATTCATTTTATGTAATGATGTAAAAACGTGATGAGAAATCTTATCACACTTATAATTCTGCATAATTTTCAACTCACTATTATAACAATTGGTATAATTTTGTATAATAGTTATTTACCGGTACTTAATACCACCGTAATTATATAATTAGATATTTTATCATCGCAATCTTTCCCTTTCTTTATCTGTCTCCTCTCTTATTATTATTATTATTTTTTTATGTAGCTTTCTGAAATTGGTTAGCGTTGTAATGCATATAACTTACATTCAGTCAATTGCTATCTGCGGAGCAACAAATCTAGAGCAACATATCCAGCTACACAGCAATAATTGAAGTCGAAAAGGAGGAAAAATATCAATGCCCTCTTCGTTTAAAATTGAGCAATCGCTCATTGTGTCACATTATTCCCACCCATTTATTTAACATACGCTTATGCAAATTCCATTGATTGTTTGGTAGATTCTTGAATTCCTCTTATGTTATATATTAAAACAGATTAAGAAAAGTAAAAACATGACGATTAATAATTACTTAAATATTCGCATAATTTCAAAGACTCGATTCTCTGCAACACGATCTCAACATTCCTCACTAAAGAAAATCTCCTTGTTTACTTAACCCGGGAAATTCTTCTGTAAGTTTAATATTACACGTAAAGAATTCCTAGTTTAAAATGTGATCCCAGCAAGGCAAAGAAATGCATTAAGTTAAAAGTTATGAGCGCCATTTTTGAAGATTTGGGGTAATTTTTTTTTTTTTTTTTTTTTTTTTTTTTTTGCAACGAGGCCCATTCATATCATCGAGAATAGCTGTTAAAAACTACCTATCAACATGTCATCGACAGAGAAGGGTATGATTGTCATTTTGTTCCAGACATGGCACACCCTGAGTTATAAAACTCCACCCAATAATTTATAGAGTTGATATAAATAAATTTTATCATCCTTCAATAGGATAATTACTTAAGATTAACTGAAACCTAACACAATAACAGTTATTATCATCTTGCATAAATATTATTAAAGCTAATTCCGGTGTGATTATTAAAGAAAATCCACCTACTGTACTTAAGAAGAGAATTGAGACAATAAGAGACATTCTTAGATTATGGTTGTCAGAGAGGATTATTATTTTGACACAAATGTGTTGATACAATCAAAACAATTTGTATCAAACTGTTATTTTTTTCTGTAGCCATTTTGTCAGCAGTCAATATCTTTACGATTGTTTATGAACTCGATTTGACATTAATTACAAAGCTTACATTGCTGCTTCACCGAATTGATTGATGCAAGTAAAAACTTCTGCATAAATTTTTCTTCGAGGTGAACAGGTGTATTTTTTTTCTAACTTTAATAAAGTTAATTATAAACTTTTTGCACGAAACGAAAAGAAATATTATTCACCATTATGTTTGCAAATATTTAAAAGTTTTTAAAATTAAATAATTAGATAAAATGATAAATTCCGTATCGATGATCATTATCGGGTGTTCAGGAACTCGAGAAGAATCCTATTAAGAAAAGGGAAGATAAATTGCACAAAATACGATATAGTACAATATTCTCTCGCGTGATTAAACTACTCATACTAAAAATATATTTTCTCTTAAGATATGCAAATTAAATCTATTAGCTTCATCATAATTCATTCTCTTGAAATTCAACTAAACAGGTGCAAACGTATTATTAATTTTCCTTCCTGTTGAATGAACGCTTTCATTGAAGCTTTATACTCTTCAACTGTTAACTAAATTATTTATTTATTTTTTCTTTATCTCTTACCTGAGCTTAGGGGGGAAAAATATCTCACCTGTAGTTATCCATTGTAACCGCTGAAGTCTGACTCAGCTGTACAACTGTTGACTTCACACAACATGATTCACACTCGCTACGTATCATTAACTGCAAACACTCCTGTCTCCTGTCTAAAAGACAGCTGTATGTGCTATCACCATTCGGGGCATTTCTATTTGTGGATCTTTTGCTTGGATAAAAAGTTTGTCCAAGATGTGCTACTATTCTTTAATCTATAGCATTTTTACCGAAAAAAAAACCTGGCACATTCACATTTTTTTTTACACCTTCTTAAAGTAGTTTTATGACGAGCTACTCGAAATCGTTTATGTGAATTTGTTGCCCAGAGATGAAAGCAAGTTTTTATTTATTTTAATCCCCAAAGCAATGTTTCTAAAATAATCTTTGTTCAAAGAGTTATATATGTATATACAAGGCTACCTTTCTTGCTGATATAACTTATAGATAGACTATGAGTGACGTGTAGGAGACTCGATAGCGTTGTTCGTGCAGCGGGTTATATTGTTCCTGCATTCTTATCACATATATATATCTATATAAAAAACGACAAGCATCTCATGCATTCGAATACATTATGTCTACGTAACGAAAGAATGCAAACGTGTATAAAAATCATATTTATGAAGGTTGCATCCCTTTTTACAATGTTTTTTTTTAACCTTTAAAAATACATTATTCAATCTACACGGCCATATATCACGTGTTATTGAACGTGTATATTGGGGTTTATAAAAGAAAATAATAAAAATACTTATAAATTTTATTTTATAACGTTACTTTGTTTAATTTTAAGTGGATAACGTGAGCTATTTTTATTATTATATTTTTTATTACGGTTTATTTTGATAATGACGAAGCAAGTGTTACTTTTTATTCGCCATTCGATTCACGTCAAGTTTCGGTCATTTGGTCTACTAATAGGAAACAGAAGTCACGTGATAAGTGGGGGAGTCAGATGAATAGCAGGAAATCAACAGGACACGAGTACCGCACCTGAGTCAGGGGTCTAGTTAAATGTCCTGATTGACCCTCAGAGGTCAGCAGGAGTGGAGAACTCCACCCAGAAATTTTGTTTAATCCCCCTCCTCGGATTTTAACTACAGAAACATTGAGCACCCTTCGTTAACTTTTAATAATAATAATAATAATAATTAATAATTTGCATTGTTTTAAAAAGTAATTTTAACACAAGTTAATTACGTTGAACCATATATTTTTGCTAATAAATTAATTTACTCTTCGTTAATTTTACGATTTTTATTCGTATAGAAGATTGTGTGTTGATTTTTAAAACGAGCTTTAACGACTGCGATTAACGTTAGTAGTGGGATAATTTTTAAGCAGAAGAAGAAGAAGGAAAAAAAAGCTGTATGAATGAATACTTTAAACGAATTAAGCATTTTAAGTGGAAGTTAAATCTTCACTTAATATTTTAAAATGTTTACTACAGCGTTTCCTAATGCACTTTTCTTCCTGATAATTGTTAACGATTTAATTATCATTTAAATTAATATTTCTAACTAAAGAAAAAAAAAGTCTCTAAACTTATTAATAATTTTCAATCAGGGCAAGAATTAAAAGGATAAATTAGCTTATCTACAAGGTTGATAGCATTCTAAACGAGCCATACATTTTCTTAACAGCTATTTATATGCGTAATCAACGTTTTATTAGCACCAACCTAAAATTTTAAAAATATTATTATCCACTTTTACAAGGAGTTATTTTTAATATGCAAGCATGTTATTATTAATACCTTACTTTCTACTATGATAATAAGTATTCCTATTATGTTTGACAGCTCAATGGCGCATTTAAATTTATATTACCCAACGTCTTTTCGGGTCGATGAACAGACGGTCAAAATTGCCTGTCTCAAATCCAACTTATATTAAAGCAGTCACTTTATCAAAGAACATAACTCGGTGGGAGGTTGGAACCCTATGTGCAAAAACAGTTTTTCACCATTTATAAGTGCTCTTATACAGAAATTTTCTTATGCCACCTATTGAGTCGGCTCTATTTTTCTCCCCCCTCCTCTCTTCGTCACAGTGAAAGTGATTAAAAGTTTTCTTCAAACTTTTCTGAGATGTCGAGGAATACTTATATATATATATATATATATATATATATATTATTTTTAAAAAGTGGCCTCCGCATTATCGAAGAATCTTTAAACTTTTGGAAGATCTCTTCGCATCCTTTATCTTTATTCGGATGATAGTTACTCCCAGTCTGATTCTTTCTCGTTTTCTCTTCTCTCTCTCTTTAAACCATACTTTATCACCTTCCTGCTGTTCTCTCCCATTCAAATATATCTGACGGGACGAGGTTGATCGGTTAGTGACGCCTGGACATGCAACTACAACGTCCCTAGTGGCCTCAGCTGTAATCCTCACAATAATGTACTGTAATCTCGTTAGGAGTAGGCGGTTCTGTCATCTAAGTCTATCAGAAAGCATATCAAAAAGCTCTTCTCCTTTACTAAATGAATGGGGATGAGTCGAAGATATTGCGTTTTGGGAATACCTTATCTTTTTACTCTATAAGACGAGTGACAATTGCATCTTATCGGCTTACATTTGTATCTTTTAAAAAAAAAAATTGCGTTTTTATCTGTTTAAATAATTTACATTCGTTACTAAGTCACAACGGGAGTAAATTTCATATATAATACAATTAATTCGTTCATTTTTATTATAGCTGTAGGTTCGGCTATTGCTAGAGGGTTATAGATAAATCGTAAACATGAATTACAAGCAATCATAAAATCTATAAAATATAAGTGTGTAGGTTATTCGTGGCATTTAGTTATGAATAATAATTTTGTTATAAAATTAATTCTGTAAAAGTTCTACCTCATAAAACTTATAACTGCCGGATGTGGTTAAAATAAATTATATATCTGCATTGCACATAATAAAATAGAACTGTCGAGAATTTAATTTTACATATTCTAACTTATTTTACATTTTAATTATTAAAATGTAATAATAATAATATAAGTTTTTGCACGTTAATATTAATAATAAAAGGTATTTTTCAGCTAATGAATCGAAAAATATAAATATATATATCTATATATAGCGTACTAATAGCCTAAACTTATACAGAATTGGAAAATAAATTAAAAAAATCAAATTTCAGAACCATTAACTTGATTTAGTTTAGTTATATAAATCACAATAATTTATATCAATGACACCAAATTGCCATTTAGAATCATTAATAACTCATGAGAGATTCGATTTTCACGTAGTCTTCTATTTAAAGAACAAAATATAAGAATGTCGGCTATATTTTGAATATTAAACTTTAAAGGAAGAAGATTTTTCTTTAAATTAAGAGGGAAAAAAAGAATTATTCATTAAACAAATTTCAACAAGTTTTCTTGCTATGAATAACTTTTTAAAAAGAACACGGATCTAGATACGGCAGGATGTCCTAATTTTACTAGGCTGCCATCGTGACCCCAGTAAATGAATCTGTTTATGTCCTATCACCCTTTTCTCATACTTCCCTGTCTCACTAGAGAACCTTGTTAGCCCATAAGAAACATAAAGGGGTTCGCTAAAGGAAGCTGAAACTTTCACTAAATGTTACTGTAAGCGTATCCTTAATAGAATCATATCTAGTTTATTTAGTATCTTATAAATCATCGAGTTATGTGCTTTTAAAGAGGATACGATAACTTAAGATAATTATACTTTTAATAATAGATCTTTCTATATTAATTATGAGAGATATAAATATGCGGTATGAGTAGTAACATCGTTTCAAAGAGTCTTTATCTATATTTAAGATGCATTTAATGAACAGGAAAGAGATAACTACATATCCTTTTCCTGATAGATAAATTTTTCATACATTTATACATATTTGATAATAATAATAAAAAATATCTTTTAGGGAATTGATGAATGATAGATAATTATCCAAATATTAATGATTAAGGAGATGAAATTACTCAAACAGTTCTTGCTTGTACTGCTTTAATATTAAAGGGATTGTGCTTATTTCAACAACGTTATAACTTTTATTAGCTATAGATTACTGTCGAAGGAGACCTTGAAAGTAAACCCGCGCTTCTGCACGGAATACATGGCTTTTTTTATATATGTTTTGAGGTTTTATAAGTTTATTTTGACAAATTCTTCGTTTCTACTCCAGGAAAAAAAAATCAATAAACATGGAAAACCTCTCGATTCACTATCTAAACTTGAACTCCAAATAAACTTTGTTATTTTATCAAGGTAAATCGACACGTTTTTCTTATTCTACAGGCTCTTTAAATCGATAAATAAACATATAAATATGGATTATAACTGGGTTTAAATACAAATAAATATAGTAAGTTGGCGTGAGAAAAGATAAAAAAAGTATATCTTTTATATAAATATCAGGGGAAATAAAACAAACATTTGTGCTAAAACGTCATTGAACGATAAATCAGAATGCTTTTAGTAACATTCCACAGGACTAAATTCTGATGTAAGAATGTTGTTGTATAGGAGTGTCTAAAATCAGTACTTTGTCAGCAGAATACAAACAACTTCTAGCAACAACTACACACATAACAATGAGTCTGTGGAATGCGAGTTACGTAAAAACAACTTGTTTGTATAACATTAAAGAAAAATGACGATTATTACGGAACAGATATATAATTCATGTACAGGCACGTCTTTGGTGTAATCATCGACTGTACTCTAAGAATTTAAATTAGTTATTTATCTCTTCGAAATTTCTCATCATTAATAATAAAGAAAGCGATACAAAAATTCGAAAATTAAACTATTTAAAAAAGAATATTCTTCGTTGTAGACGGCTCATTAACTTTACTTGGCAAGTTAACCAGAATACTATAATTAATGTATTTTTAATATTGTTTAAAGGAAAAGGATATTTTTCTTAAGTTTTTTTTTTCCTTAATGAAAACAGTTAATGAAGTTATATAGAGTCAAAGCCAACGATTTCCAATAAGAAAATAATAAAAAAAAATATCTATCTATCTTGAGGAAACCGTGTTTTGTATTTTCGTTTCTTTTCTTTTCTTTCGAAGACACAATGTAGTGACGTAAACTTAAACACTGGGCGAATTTTTCATCCTTTTTATTCGGTTGGAACGCTTTTTTATTACATAACGCGTTTCGGGCCGATGCCCCTCTTCAGCCAACTAAACATTAAAAAGTGAGAGATGACTATATACAAATATTTAAAATAAATATCGTGACAGTATACATAATTAGTTTTTTAGAGGTTGTTACCTTCTAAATCCTGGTAAGAGCTTGTATACCGTTAAAAGCTGGTCCGTACCTCATTCGGTAGTTTAGACGGATGTAATAGATAGAAGACTTTCCTCAAGATAGAACTAAAATATTATTATTGAAACGGCGAATATCATCACCTAAGAGAAGAACATGGCCCAATACCAAGACAACAAATACCAACAAAGGATAAAAGGTGAGATAGATAAGATATTGACAGACCTACGTTACCTCAAAACCCACCTTAAAGAGAATACACCTTTAAGAACACTCTCTCTTCCACGGTCCATCACAGAAAATATCCCAACAAGAGACAAAAAATACATCAACCTCAAAATACTAAGATCAGCGATAAAATTTAAACACATTAAAATTAGAAGACTAAAACGAGATTTACAAAAATACAATAAAAAGGAAAGAAGAGCAGATCCAAAAAATAAAGAAGAAACCACTAACAACTTACCAAGAGATAATATAAATAGATATCAGACAAATAAACAAAAAAAAGCTAGCTAAACGATTTGGCCACCCAACTATGGAAGAAATAATAGAATGGAAAACATCCTTGGTATTAAATAAAACACAAATCACGATCCCCGAACATATTCTAGAAACAATAAGAAAAGGACTAGACTTTAACGGCCCTAACACTTGGGAAGTATTGGATATAATACCTAATTTGGATCGTATGTGCAATGAACTCGAAGATACAGAATCAAGAATTCTGAAAACGACCTTAAGTAATAAAATTAAAAAAATATACTGTAAAAAAACATAATAAAACAACTATAACAGATAAAAATTACTATAAATACAAAGACGAGATAGAAACATTGCAAAAATTCTTAAGTGATAATCAGCTAGACCTCATTAGAGCCGATAAAAGTAAACAAATTATTATAGTAACCCAAAAATGGGTTAAGTCAAAACAGCTAGAAATAGTGGAAGGCAAAAAGTTCCGAAAACTACCAATCAATCCGAAAGAAACCCTATATGAAGAACTAAAAAAGAGAGTTATAAAACTGCAAAAACTTAACAAAATTACAAGAGCAGAACGAGAGTTCATCCTTAATCAAGATAATGATAGAACACCTAAACTGAATGTGAAACTTAAAACCCACAAAATGGGAGAAAAAGTAAGACCCATAGTCGATTTTAAATTCGCTACCTTATATAATCTGGAAAAATTCCTTAAACAAAAACTTAAGAAATATCAAAATTCGAAGCACTCTATCAAAAATACAGAGGAACTTTTGGACAGTCTAAAAAACGTTAAAATAGAAAAAAACATCAAAAATGGCTAGTCTGGATGTGATTGATATGTACCCGTCGATAAAATGGGAATTAATCGAAGATAAACTTAAAAAATTAGAAGTAGAATCACATATCATAGAATTAATAGAATTTGCATATATGAGTAATTATTTCGAGATAGATGAAGAATACTACACACAGAATAATGGTATTAGTATGGGGTCCGTCATAGGCCCGAAACTAGCTGAAATAATAATGATCGACGTTGACAAAGAAATTAATAATATAACAGGTATAAAATATTATAAAAGATACGTAGATGATGTCCTAATTATATATAATGATGCAGAAGTAAAGCCTAACATGATAAAACATATAATAAACAATATAGATAAGGATATCCAATTTAAAATAGAGGAAGAAAACGTGGCCGATAATAGTATACGATACTTAGACGTCATGATAACAAGAAACGAAAACGAATTAGATTTTGAACCTTTTAAAAAACCATGTTCAATCAACACCACAATAAAATATACTTCAAATATACCATTGTATATAAAACAAAACATCTTTAACATGGAATACCGAAAAATACAGAATAGAACTAGTAAAGAAACTAATAAACCCAAACACATCATCGAATTGAAGAAAAAGTTTGCCCTAGACGGGTACCCAACCAGACTGATTCATAAATGGGAAAATAAAATTACTAATAACCAAACAAAAATAAAAGATAAAAAAACCGAATCGAAACCAAAATATACCAGCTTCCCATACATTAGGAACCTTTATGAAGAAATCGACATAGATATGAGGAAAAATAATATAAAACTTGCCCCAAAATACGTAAACCTGTTATCTAGACTTAAAGCGAAACAAAGAAAAAAGAAACAGACGATAAAAAAAGAAGATATGAAAAACATAGTTTACAAGATACCATGCACTTGCAAAAATACCAACTTCTATATAGGAGAAACAAAACGAAAACTCAAAATAAGAGTGAAAGAACATATAGCCGATTTAAAGTACAACAGACTAAACTCAGTATTCCATGACCATTGTGTGTTAAATAACTGTAAAATCGATGATACTAAAACAAGCATTTTACATAGAGAAAAGAAGACATACAACAGAAAATTCAAAGAAAGTGTAGAAATCATTAAAAATAAAAATAAGACCTGCATAAATACTAATCTAAGCATAAAAATCAATGAAAACTGGATTAAATTACTATAAAATATACTATAAAATAAAAAACTGTTTTACGATCTGTTACGTCATTTGCATAGCGACAAATATTAAAAATACTAAAAGCGGGAAAAAATAGCAATGGCCACGTGCTATGTTCTAAAAAAATCACCGCTAAACCCCCCGAATAATTTTATCGGAAAAGAAACCTATTAAAAAAAAAAAAAAAAAAAAAAAAAAAGAAACATTCCCCTGCTAATGCTCGACCAGACATATGCAAATTAAAAATAGATCGTGCTCCGCAGTTGAGGTGGAGGAGTACGAGCTCAGTGTTAGACAACACACCGGAAGACGAATCTCAGGTATGGTTTCACGAATATGATTTGTGAAAGAATAACCCCGTATACTTCTACAGACTGATACTAAACCTTCCTTTTTTATGGAATTTTTATCAAGATTCGTACCCTTGGACTATTACATCCGTCTAAACTACCGAATGAGGTACGGACCAGCTTTTAACGGTATACAAGCTCTTACCAGGATTTAGAAGGTAACAACCTCTAAAAAACTAATTATGTATACTGTCACGATATTTATTTTAAATATTTGTATATAGTCATCTCTCACTTTTTAATGTTTAGTTGGCTGAAGAGGGGCATCGGCCCGAAACGCGTTATGTAATAAAAAAGCGTTCCAACCGAATAAAAAGGATGAAAAATTCGCCCAGTGTTTAAGTTTACGTCACTACATTGTGTCTTCGAAAGAAAAGAAAAGAAAAAAAAATATATCATTTAATCAAGCGAATTCTTGGATTGAATAAAAGAAAAATCAGCGAAAAATTTAAAAAATAACTTTCCAGTTGAATAATGATGTCGAGTTAAGTAAGAAAAATCAGCAAAAAAACCGTTTATTTAGGAAATTTCGATAAGTTGCTTGAAAGAGAAGAATTAATGAAATATTTCTATTGCAACATTATTATTAAAAATATCGATAGTAATTTTGATTAGTTAATTAAGTTTTAAACGTAATTTAGACTAATAATAAATAAAATTCCTATATAAATTTAGGAAAGACTCTGTTATGAGGAGAAGTATACTTCTCTTAATGACAAGTCTCTACCTCAATTGTTAAGACTCTTCAGGATCTCCTTTAACTCCTGAAAGAGAGAGAATGGTGGTATATTTCAAAAAAGAAAACATATAATATAGTTTTATCCAATATAAACATTAATTTAATAAATCTATATATATATGGGTAGTTTACAAAATTGAAGTTTCATCTCAAAAATAAATAGGCACTTATAAAGAAAATAAATCATAATTTAGGCTACTAGAATTATTAATTTTGCTGTTGTAGCTCTGAAATAATAGTAATCTGTACTAAATTAAGGGCTGTTATAATTTATTAAAAGTAAAATAATGTATTAGTAAATGTAGTGATGGTTAGATGAACATGTTGTTGTAATATAGAAATGGCGTGCTTAATGATACTGCTTTAGCACAGTAATGGTACAGCAAATGATGCTTTTGTCATATAGCGATGATGTAGATAATAATGCCATTGTGCTGCAGTGATAGTATACAATAGATAATGCTTTTGTAGTGCAGTGATGCTGTAGATAATGATGCTGTTGTAGCCTGCTGATGGTGTAGATAATGATGCTGTTGTAGTGTAGAGATGGTGTAGATAATGATGCGCTTGTATTATAGTGATGATGTAGATAACGATCTGCTATTGTGGTCTAGTGGCTGTGTAAACAGTGCTGCTGTTGAAGCATACCGGTTGCATAGTAAAAATGCTGTAAAGTGTAGTAAAAGATTGCGCTAGTACAAAGTATACAGTGAAGATTTATATTTAAATGTATACAAAAAGTAGTTAAAATGGTTTTATAAGAAAAGTGTAATTGTAAGAAAAGAATAAACTAGACACTAAGCTGATAAAAGCTAAAGTAAACTAAGCTTTTTCTCCTCTGAGAAAAACAAGCATCTTTAAATCTTTACTAAATAAATACCCGTAATTATAGCAACCCGCATTACTTCAGCACTCAATAGTATGGAAAACGTTGCTAGAATCCCTTTAAATGGCCATTTGGGGATAGGGACTATCCTTTTGTCAAGATTTCTATAGGAAGAAAAATGGGTATCTTTAAGTAGATTTAGAATAATGATAGCAAAAGAAGGAAAAATCCCAACTTAGATAAGTAGTAAATGTCTTCATCTGCATCTGTGCTGCTACTGCCAGTTGCAAACTTCCAACTTAAAATTTTTGCATGGTTTTTTTTACATTGTTATTTTGTGCTCCTGTCAAAAATTTTGTTTCTTAGTATTCATAACAATAAAACAGTTTCTAAGTTTGAAGAGAAGCCAATTCTAGAAGGTCAAAGAAAATGAAAAAGAAGGAAAAAATAAAAAGAAAGAAACACGTCATTGACGGTCAACCGCTATATAGTATTATAGTGAGTATGGGGAATAGAAGATGAAAGACGGATAAGAATGGAAGGTGAAATATAGTTCAGTTAAAGCTTTGAGTGGAGTGGTGTGTCTTGTTGTAGAGATGATCTATTCTCAGGAGTATAAAAACGTTTTGGTAAATCCATCTTGAAACACAATGAAAGAGCCAGGAGTGATTTGATTGTTTGCTAGTTTCTTGTTCAGGTGGTTTATTCAAATTGACGACTTTCGATTGAAACGAATGCTCTTTTCCCATTTCTGTTGACCTTCCTTGTATTTTTAAGAACACGAGAATAAATAGAATATTTCTGCAACCATCAAAGTCAAATTTTTTACTTTTTCAGGGATATTTTAAAGGTTTTAAAGTGTTTATTCGTCGTTTCTCTTCCTATATATCAGTAAAATAATTTCATTTTTACAAACAGAATATTTTCAAACTACATCTATCATCTTATTCCTTACTTATTTTTCCTTTTCTTTTTTTTCCTACAAGAAGTAATACTTTCTTGTGATTACCTTTGAGAATATTAAACCGACATTTTTTATGATTACTTAGCATTTTCGACGGTAAAAACTATTTATTTATTTATTTTTTCTTATAAGAATAAAATTAAAACTTTTGCGAATTTCACATTCTGAATATTAAATAAGAATTGAGAAGAATTTTTATGCTGACGTTTGGAAATTTTAAAAGAGAAATAATAATAATAATAATATAGTTAACTTTATTTAGAATTTGCATAAAATAAAATAAAATGTGTACTAATATAGTTTAGAAGTAAATAAGTTTCATAAAGAAACTTTAACATGTGACTAGAAAATAAAATAAAATTTATCCAATGAATTATTAAAATATTGAAATTTTTCAAAAAGTTCTTTTATTAAATTTTTTAACACAAAATAAATATTTTAAAAAAAATGTCTACTGACAATAATGTATTTATTCATAAATTATTATTTAAATATTCTATTAAAACTTAATTTACATTAATAAAATTTTATTAATATCTTTTTATAATTGATAAGTAAGTGTGTATTGTTAACTGAACAATAGTAAATAATTCTAAAAAAAACCTTTTAAAAAAATCCAATTAAATCAAAAATAATTATAAATTTATCTATTTAAATTGTATTTTTACAGAATAATCAATACTAAAAGGCTTTTTTTTAAAATGTTAATTACACTTTTATCATAATTAAATCTACTAATTACTAAGTGTTAGAGCTGTTCCAATTATTTTTTTTATAATAAAAATAAGAGCCAAAATACAGAAAAATTTCAATTTATTTCAATTTTGTACAGAAAATCGAATTAATTTCTAATTCGATTTTCTGTACAAAATTGAAAGTGTTTACTTCTAAACTAAAACACTAAAATTTAATATCTTAATAAAATTTACAAAGAAAGAGAAAAAAAAATTACTTAATTTAGTACCAAAAAAAATTAAAGTTTACTTAAATTAATCAATAAATTATTTAATTTCTTTCTATTTTTTTTTTTAAATTTTGTAATAATAGTAACAGCAGTAGTTTATATAGGTCCTACATTTATATACATTATCTTCTTATAATTAACTATAATGCGGAAATCGCTCTTTCAGTCTGGTTCATATCTCAGGAAATACTGTTTTATTTAAACTAATTATAATTCGTCAATGATTATATAACCATGTTCAATGGCCTGTATTCATAACTACAGTATATATATATATATATATTATAGTCTATACTATTATATATTATAGCGTATACTGACTGCCTGATGGATGAGTGTAAACTTCTCTTACCAACATACCAAAAATGACCAATTACGCTACCGATACTATCAATCAATATAATCGATGTGGCGATTATATAATCGATTTTAGACGTCGAAACATTCTACACATCATAGCCCAGAGCGAGTATGTAATACATATTAAGAAAATAATAGCGCTAATATAACTTATTCATGTGATGATATTGCGGTACCAACCAATGGCGGGTGGGTACATCGATGATTGATTTTGTCAATCAGAGTAAAATCAACTGTTCTGTAAGGAAATCTGCCATTGGGATTTCTTTATCGTGTCATTCCTGTTTATATCAACTTAATCTACTCGAAACATCGATTAATCACTTCTCTTACAGCAATATGTCCTGTGGGATGAAGCTGTCAGGTCATCTTTACTTGAATTTCAATTGCATTAACTTTTTTACAAATTTCAATTTTAATTTTTTTTTTACCTTTATAAAATATCTTATTTTTTTCATTATTATTTATTTATTTAGAGAGGTGTATTCTGAGTATTGCCAATAAAACTAAAATCGCTTAAACCATTTAAATTTTCAAAGTTTAGACACGAAAGAATAAATAATTTTTACATTTTTATTGAGAATTTTCTAAGTTTGTATTGCTGTTTACTTTGAAGTTCTCTTTCTATTATTGTTATTTTTTTTTCTTTGGCTTTCGTGTGTTTGTTTCCTATTTATTAACATTTGCATATTTTTTTATTATTATTATTATTTCAGTTCTTTTTATTTTATTTTTATATTCTTGTTTTTCAAGATTTCTATAACTTTGTCAATTTTTCGAAATTTTGCGGTATTTTTTATAACCTCGTTTAGATTTTTATATTTTCTGCTTTATATATTTTTCTATTTTTTCCTTCTAACTTCATATATTTTCGGTTTATAAGTTATAAGCTAGATATTTTATAAAAAGTTTTTCTTAACATGTTTATAGGCTATATACTTTCAATGACTACTTTAAATTGTATATATATATATATATTTTTATTTATTTATTTATTTATTTTGATCTTAGTAATTTTGTTGTTTTACAGTTTTCAAATTTTTATATCTTAGTATATATTTTTAATGTTAAATATTTTATTACTTTAATAACAAATTTAATTTAATGCTATATAATTGATAATTATAAATACGTCTTAGAGAAGTGAGATGGGGAATCAGATCAATATCAAGTATAAGGCCTCTTCTCTGGAAGCCATAAAAATATATAAATAAAATTAATAAAAACATTTTTTTTATCATTTAATAAAAGAAACTCGAATTTTTTCGCGTAAAAGATTAAATTTTGGGGGCCTTCTGTGTCTAGGTTTTGCACCAAATGGTTCAGTTCTATTAGAGCATGTAAAAGAATATATTAAATATTAATAAAGAAGAATTCTATGTTTTTATAATTCTAATTTCTTTCTTAATATTTTAAGTAAACAAGTAAAAAGTTTTATATTTAATCCTACGAATAGTAAAAAAAAAATTAAAACGTCATTTAGATCCCTTCGATAATAAGAAGTGTATGAAAGAATGAAAGGAAAAAAAAGAAAGGCGAGAGACAATAAAACATTTTAATTAATCCTATAATCGATACAGTTAGAAAAGATACAAATCTACTAATTTTCTACAAAACCGAGGAGAAGACAGCTCCAAAATATCCGATAACCGACTTTAACAACAAAACCATACATCATCTTGACGTGTCATCTGTTCAATTGTTGCTTAATTTCCTTTACTCCTGTAGGAATTATTTCAAGCGAAAAGTTAAAGCGGATAGGATTAAGTTTTAAATTTTTCGCTTCAGGAAATGACAAAAGAAAGATATAAAAAAAATATATATATAATAATAAAATGAAAAAAAAAGTAGAAGCTGATTTTGTCCGCAAAGAAATTAAAGTCAAAATCTTAAAAAGCTTGGATTATTGTTGGATAGAAAATGATACTTACTTTATTCTTGCAATAAGAGTAATTGGATTTTATTCAAAAAAGACAATATATATATATATATATATATAAAGTTAATAATAGTTTTTCTTCTTCGAATTATCTTCTGATTGGATTCTGTTTTATGGAGGAAAAAAATAGTTTTAATAAGTCTTTGTTAAAAACCAAGCAAAGGAGAATTATTGGAACTCCAATATAAACTTAATTGAAGTGTTTGAAGTTTGGAAGTAGTTGCGATTACGTCCGAATTTTTTTTTTTTTTTTTTTTTTCTTTTTCTTCTTCTTCTGCTTTAGAGTCTAGCTTAGTAAAAGTAATAGTGGGAACATTTTTATTCTAAACTTTTCTTTACGTTATCTACGATAATAAATTTGAAGAGAGAAACATAGAAAATTTTTGACTTCTGAAGTGAAGGCACTCTTTCTTTTTTTCTCTATATCAAAACACCTGAACCGATTTTCAGCAAATCACGTGATTGGTTTCCTAGCAACGAGGGTGGACTGTCTTGGCGGGAGATACGGTGAAAAGGGTGGATAAGACTTCGACACTTCAATAGATCTGAGGGGAAAATTGATGGCTCCTTTGCTACCCGACTAATCAGACGATTCTGCTTCCCCTCCTTTCCACCATCTAAAAAAAAAAAAAAAAAAAAAAAGGAAAAAGAAAAAAAAAAAGAAAATTTTCAGTTTCATTTCAAATTCCAAAGCTCCAGATTTTCAAAATGCGTTTCTGATGTTAGGATTTTCGGTTACTTTTGCCCTCTGTACGCAATCGTACGGTTGATATGACGTTAGCATCGATGGATTTAAAAAAAAAAAAAATACATTTTGATTTCTTGTTTGCGTTTTAATTTATGATTTCTGACTTCTTTTTTAACATTTTGAAATAAGAACGAAAGTTGTAACCATACTTTAAGCACTTAAATGGTTTCTTTTGTAAAACATATGGCACCCACGATATGAGCATCCTTCAACTGAGTGAGATATGGATTCTTGCACATGGCTCTTTCTAAAGTAGATTGAAATTTGTGATAATTTTTAAAAAATTCTCTATAATAATAATAATAATAATAATAATAATAATATTTATTTGAATATTTTATCCGTATTAAAAGTTTGAAAAGTCACTCAAACTGAGAGTTACTGTCAACCAAATTGAAGAGAAGAGCTCTTCCAGTTTGCTTATTATAAAGTAGAATAATGTAACGATTTTCTTATTATTACACATCATAGTTCGATTGTCAAAACTGCGTGAATGTGTTCAATAAAAAAAAAATCATACCCCGGGCATTTTTTGCGTATTTCTTATTAGCTAGTCTGTAACATTTTTGCCATCTTTAGTTGATGGAAAGAAAAAAATGTGCCCAAAGCGTGGTTTTAACGAATAGTAAAGCGCTGTGGGGCTTTTTCCTGTTCGCGTACGCACTTTCTGCATGCACTCCATTCAATTTTTCGCTTTATGGACTAAGATTAGGTAGTCAGGGTGACCAATAAATGGATTTAACACCACGTGGATCGAACACACGTGGTCAGAAGTGCTAAGAATAGTATTCTCGCCGGCGTTATTTTTAAGAGGATGATAAAACATAGAAGCAAATTGCTGAATAGATTCTTTTTTTTTTCAATTTGTACCGTATAACTACAGTACAGTAATCTAATGTTTTACAATGAATATATATATATATATATATATATATATATTATAAAAGAAATAAAATCATTTCTTCGTCTTCGTGTGTTTAAGATTGAAAATTTCGCCCCAGAAATTTTTAAATAAAAAAAGAAAAATATATATTTAAATGCAAAAGTGTTTTAATTCATTTTTATAGCCGAAATGCAGTTTAATTTTCCTAAAAAAAGATATACTAAAAGTAGAGGATAGATCAAAAGAAATAAGGGATAGCTCACCTTTTGGATCGAGTTCAAACTTTACACCAGTTTTACTTAATATAACTTATATAAAAGTTGACTGAAGTAGCTAAAGCATGTCTTTTCTTTTATACATTTTTTTTACTTTTAATTTTTATATTTTCAAAAAATAGTCTGGGGGCGACGTTATGTCTGAAGTCTGAACGGTTGACGCGGTTGACTCATGCTAACATCGATTATTGCGTCAATTGTCTTTTTGTCAAATCCATATTGTGTGGTGAATAGGGTTGAGATATCTGTTTTCTGTACGTTATAACAAAAATCTAATTTTCATAATCGTTTTTTAACACTAACGATCGATTTTCTACACTCTATTAATCTGGAATAGATCAATTTTTCCGTAAAAAAACACAGGACAGAAGGGGGAAAAACACATCAACTACTACTAAAATGCATCAATTGCTAACTGAAACATTTCAGTTTATTTTAAAAAAACGCTTCAATTTTACATAAAATACATCAATTTGTAATTTAAAAAAAAAACAGCAAAATATCTAGAAAACCATAAAAAGTCTTCAAAATATGAATACTTTTTCATTCGTTTTATCAATAAACAATTTGCTTTACTTAAAAAAATATTTCAAGTATGCGACTTTAATATTAATAGAAAAAAAATTAATGTTATTGTCGGTTTATATTGTAAGAGTTATATTAAAAAATAAATAAAAAAAAGTCTGCATTGTAAAAATACAAAAAATTGTACGAGTCCACACAACAGACGTAAGACATTTTGTTCTTTTATTCTTGTCGTAGAATTGAATTTTACTTCATGTTTTAAAGTATATAAAGCGGATTAACAAGCTTATTTTAGGATTAAGCATGAAAGAATTTACGTAGAAATCGAAATCGCGTAAAGAGGATTATGGTAATATATTTTCAAGTATAAGAAAGAAAAATGATGTATTAGCTATAATGACGGGAGTGTAAGAGGATATGAGTGCATTTCAGGATCAATATTTCGGATAGTCACGTTTTGAATAAATATATCTTAAAAAATGATACAATGAATAGAAGTAACTTTTCACCAAGAGAATTTTTAAATGCGCAAGTTTAAATATTACACGCCTATAAATAATGTCACTTAGTAATAGTAAAATTTTAAATTATGATTTATTACCCCGTTATGATCAATGAATCGATCAAAACTAAAAAAAATATATATATATGGTTACTGATATAATCGTATCATTTGTCTGGTTATCTGTTTCTGCTCCATTTACACAACGTTAATCTTATTACTTAAGATGATTAATCAAGTAACAATTGAGGATTAGATGTGTAAATTATTTTTATGATATAATAAACCATTATTTTGCATTAAAAATCGATTATTAATCGATCGATTTAATTATACTAAGCATGCAATTAATTAAAAAAAAAGGAGTAGGATTCTTCAGTTGTGTGTGTGTGTGAGAGAGAGAGAGAGAGATAATTATCATGTTATCACTTACAAATTTTATGATAAACAATTACTAAAACCATTTATGTTTATTTAATAGCGTTATAAGTTATTCTTTTTGGAAGATTATTAAATTTTTCTAAGATCTACGCCTCTATTTAAAAAAGGTAGAGTGTTTCTAAATACACACTCGACGGTATATGATAATTAAATCTCTGCTTTCAGATAACGGTTGAATTAATCATTTTAATCGATATTAGCGGATAGTTATTCTTTTGTGTATAACAATAAAGCAATTCTGACAGCAGAAATTGTTGAGATGTTAGGTTTGAAAAAATATATATATATATATATATAGAAAATTCGATTGTAGAAAAGAGCAAAGTAGTGAAGACAACAGATCGAATATCTTGTGCGTTGACAGCTTGGATGTCGTGCTGAGAATGCTACCAGAAGTGATGTCTGTACACTTGAATGACTTTTCCAAACCGATTCATTTGATGATTAACTAATTGTCCAAAAAAATCGCATCTCAAAATATTTACGATGACAATAATTGTGATGGTTTCCTAGTTGACTCGATATAGATAAACTACACCACAGAAAACTAGCGATAAAAATATCATTAATTTCTATTATTGGTTGTAATTTACTTATAACAAATAGTTCGATATATAGAACAATTATAAATAATCTGTCAATATTTTAAAATGATAATTTCTTATATTTCTTATTAATACATTATAACATGACTTGAGATGTAGAATTATATAAGGAATTATTTTAATTATTACATTTAAATTAAGATTTAAATAAAATTATTGGTTTTAAAGATAATTATAATTAAAAGAATTTCGTCACAGGGGAGTGACAAACTTTATTCGATATAATTTAATCAGAAAAGAATAAAAATAGTAATTAATATTAACTAATTACGTCGCGAAAGAATGATTATCTGCTTTTATAACTGGATTCCTTCATTCTAAATTTTAAATTATTTAAATATATATTTTAAATAAAATGAATAAAAAATTAACTAATTCAGAAAATGAAATCTAAATTTTTCAACATTAAATTTAGCAAAAAGTATATTGAATTAAACATTTCGATTGTAGAAAATGCAAAAGCTAGTTACATTTAGTTTACCAAGTAACCTATTGTGTATGCAATCCAACTATTTGCTCTATTCAGCAAATACAAATTAATTAATAAATTCGTATAGAATGAATAAAATTAATTATCTTTTAATAAAAATTCAAATCGAATGCTTTAAATACATTTAAATAGTTCAATTTTATTGACTTTATAGCTTGCATATAATATATTTTAACCAATTGCAAGATACGGTAGATGCATCGAAAGACAACTTAGCAGACTGTTCACCATTGGGCAAACACTATTTGCATTAAAATGTGAACACTTTCGTTAAGTTGTCTTCACTTTATATCGATCTCTCTTGGGAAGAATGTTTTTTTCATCCACTTCTTTGTTTTTCTTTAGTCAAACCTTTGCTGGATTTGTTTGCTAAGCAGTTCAATTAGTCTATATACATGAATGACTGACTTGTCACTCAGGAAATGTTAATTATCGAAACTAGGGAAAATTGGTGTTTACTTAAGTTATATTAAAATCTAGATATATTTATTTAATTTAAAATTGCTTGATTATGTTTATTTAAAAATTACATGCGTTCAAATAAATAGAAAACTTCCAGCTTGAAATCTGTGCTTAACATTTTTTTTCTTACTTATAAATGTAAAAAGAAATAGTAATATATTTTAATATATATATATATATATATAAGTCAGAAAGGACATATATTATGTAAGTTACTCAATATTTATTCAAAACATGAAAAGAAGATCTAAGTAGACTTAAGAGATTTCAAACAAATCAAGAACTATGCTATTACACACAAAGACTAATGGTTTCGAAATGCGAGATTTTCTTTGGCTGTCAGCAAATATCTCTCGCTTTTATGAAGGATCAAACAGATTTATATTCCACATCAAACGAATGTGGCATATTACTATATTTTCTTCTTACAAAACTTAAATGTATTAATTATTCTAGCGAAAAATCCGACAGGTATTTTTTGTATCTAGATACAAGAATATGCCTCTTAAATAAAGGCATATTCTTTACTTAAAAGGCATATAAAATAAACCAGAAAAAAAAATATTTTTAGAGGTTATGTAACGTTTATTATAACAGATATCATTTCAGTATAATAAAAATATATAAAAAATTTGCTAAATAAAATATCGAGTGCTTGGGTTTTACGAATTATATATAATAGAGGGATTATATATAAAGTTTTTCTTGTATTTATCGAAAAAATATACTACTATATAACATTCAAAATAACCATCGATAGTAAGATAAAGTATGATATCCTTCTAAATCTCTTAAATCGGCAGAAAATGATGGGAAAGTCTCAAAGTATGCTCTTTAGTAGTTTATCTATATCATACATGATTCACTGCATTCCATAAATATACATGAAAATAAATGCTACTTGCGAATATGATCGACGTTAATATTATATATAGGCTCACATTTATTGTATGACAATAATAATGATGTATTGTATGATATTGACACTGTATTTTCTTGGATTATATATAATACAATTACTTGTTTTCATATTAATAATTTTATTTATATTTATACCTGAATTGTTATACGTTATTTTTTGAGGTGTTTAATTAAAGCAAATTAATAACAGAGGCATGTTCAAGAATTATTTAACGTATTCTAACTTGGATAATTTATAGGAAAATTAAACTAGAACTTCGTGAGACTTATAGAAAGATTCAGAACCTATAAAAGTAAAGATTCCTTATTTAGCCACGTACTGGTTTTATGTAATCGCCCAGGAGAAAGGATGATAATGACGATAATATCCTTAAGCCAGATTCAGTAATTCAGTATCAGTAAATATCAATAATTGTCTCGCTTTTGATCTAAATTAATGTTATAATAAAATTATTATGTATAATTCATTCGTTTTAATAAAAATTTTAAATATAAATTAAATATGTATTCTTCTAATTAGATTCAAAATATATTAACGAATCTAATATTAATCTTATAAAATTTTCATGAATAAGTATTGGTATGGTAGTTTTATTTATATTTTATTACATATTTATATTTAGAGTAAGGTAATTTAATATAAAAAATAATAATTTACTATCAATTATTCATAAATAAACACATATTTTGTTATAGAATTCTTACACAGCTTAAGTTTAATCTAGTTTCATAACTCTCCATTTCTGTATATAATATATATAACTATATATATAGCTACTTGCTATATATATAGAGCACAAATTAAAAAATTAAGACAAAAAAATAGGCTAAATCATCAGGAAATGACTTCTAAATGGCATCCTGCAATAAAGTTTCTGATAATACTAATTGTCCCATATGTATGACATCACATATCATACATTCTATCGGATAATCTTGCCATACAAAAAAGGGGGTGCCCTTTTTTATAAATTAAATACCTCTCTCGATACGATAAGAATTATAATTTTCTAAAGAAGAATAGAAGGAGTTATGTTTTATTTGAAAGCATTCACTATAAAATGGCTGTATAATAAAATTTTCTATTAGGCGTTTTTATACTCTGATTATCTAGTCGTCTAGCTTGATTCATGCCCAACTGATGCCATTATAGGTATTTAAACAACAGTAAGAGATTATAACCTTAGTAAGGCCTCCTAATTTTTCCTAACGTATAATTAACACTCCCTCAGGTAGTGAGATAAAACATTCAGGATTTTATCGTGGCAACTAACATATTTGGTTATATTTCATCCTTTATTTTCTACAACATATGAGTAAAAATTATTGAAAATAATGGTGATACAATCACTTATCCGTTGCGCCATCTGTTGGAAATGCCTTTAATTAGTAAAAATGTGTTAATTGTCCAGTAATTTTGCTATAAAGTTTAAGCAAATATAATAATTTCAGCTTTAACAAGTTTAAATTTATACAATACAAGTTATTTTTAATGTAGTAAAAGGATCAACTTTTATTCTTTATTTATTAATAAAATAAAATAAAATAAATTATTAGGTACTGTTCTGTAGTTTTCATTGTTTTTTTTAACAAAGTAAGCTTAATATATTTACTTTTCTCATGCTTAAAGTAGCACGTGGCAAATTACTTTATTAAAAAAATCAAATTATATAAATAATAAACATTTGCCGAAATCAGTTAAATAACAGAAATGAAAGAGAATTAATAGCATTGCTCCGTTAAGTAAAGTATCATTTATAACAGGCGAGGTTTTTTTTAAAAAAAGAGGGAGAAATTAAGGAAAATTTTATTTACAAAATCGTGTTTGAATGCAATTAAATTAAAAGTCGTAAGCTCTGACGTCACGACATGTGACTTAAGTCAGGTACCCAATGCCTGTCATTTGGCATGGGTCCAACTTATCTTAATTGGTACGGGGACAATTCCCTCACCAATCTGCACTAATTTGTCTGTCTGTTGAGGAAAAGGAAGACAAACGATTGGATCTTTGACGGAAAATCCTTAATTACCTTCAAGATAGACTTTTCTACAATGGGGTGGAAATTCTCTTACCTTGTAAAAATTTTTTCTCCTTTCTTCTTTTTATTTTTTATTCTTTATTTATTTTTTTTCCCAAAGATTAAAAGCCATTCGGAACGATTCTCGAATGCAGATTTGCATTTAATTCATATACTCTATCGACTTTATTATTATTATTTTTTACTGTATTAAATTTCCTTTTTTATAAAATATATATATATTTTTTTATAAAGTTAACGCTTCTAAATAAAAAGAAAATATATCAAAAATGTGAAAAACAATAAAAAAGAAATACACACAAAAAATATCGTCACGAAACAAAACCATTTCTTAGCAGTTTTCTATGTTATAAACGATATCACTTATGTCGTAGTAAAGTGAAAAATATCATAAATGTCATAAACAATAACAGAAACAAACATAGATAAAGAAATTGTCGTGAAATAATACGTTTTCTTATTGAAACTTCTAGCGCTTTATTTACGACTTGTGGACAAAATTTGAATTTTTGGTCAAACTCATACACACAAAAGCTATTCTGGTATCAGGGGTCGTCGGCATTAGATTCCTGTTAAAGGTCACCGTTTTATGCTATTTCTAGCTATTCTGGGTTTTTGAACTCTATTGAAAGCGTGATCGAAGAATACAATTCTCCAAATGTTAATGACATGCAGATACAGATTGATTGTATTGATATTCATTTCTTATAGAGAAATTGCTTTTCGGCTGTAGCAAAACTTTAGAATCCATATCGATTGAACAATATAAATCTTTTTTTTTTTCTTCCCCCCGTTAAAAAAACTCATAAATATTTAAATTAGAAAAATAATAGGAGATAATTTTAACTTTTCTTATTATTAACGTATACGTTTGCATTGTTTTTATTATTCTTTTTTTCTAGTTTTTTTTATAATTGTAGAAACTATTTAATTAATAAACTTTTGGGGAACAAAAGATGTAATTTAATATAAGACTAAGAATAGGAGTGTTTCAGAAGATAAGAGGAGGAGATTTCCTTACTGCAAGAGAGTATCGATTCTCTCTCTACCTTTCTAACAATAGGTGGTGATAAATTTACCTGTTCTTTGTCTGAATGTTTACTGTTAATATTCCACTTATACCTATCAATTTAACTTTTGTAAGCCAGAGAGCTTGATAAATTTAGATGTCAGAAAATTTTAAATATTTTAAACTAGATAACTAATTTATAATTCACTGTTTTTTTAAATAATAATAAAATTTGCTTATAAAGAAGAGATTAAAGCTGTCAGGATATTATTACAAATAGTAAAAAAAAATAAACTAAAATTGGCATATTAAATTAGATATTCTCTACATTAGTTTAATTTATTTTTCAAAAGTTGCATGCAAGTAATTTCTCCTTCTTAAGTTATTAAAATTTAAGATATATATATTCAATAAATATTTAATTGAATTTTTGTTCTTAAATTAGAAAGAGTTAAAACAAAATATTCATTTTATATTTTTAATACTTAATTAAGTTAATGATGACTTTTAACTTATTACTCTTGCTTTTCATAAAGTACAAGATGACAGTTTGATAGAGAGTAACTTAACTAAATATTCTGGAAATATATATTAATTTAAAGAGTTAAAATAAAATGTAACAAACATGTTACACTTAATTAAAATGGTTGATTACATTTTTTATATATATATATATTTATTACTTTTAATACTTATCTTAGCAATGGCTGATTATATTAATTAATTCAGTACAATTAAACAGGTATGGTGAATATGTTTGATATCCTAATTTAATTTTAAAATAATCATTTACAAAAGAAAATACTTATATTTTAAATAATTACATTATTGAAGTGATTGTTATGTTTCATAATAGATTAAAAAATTAATTATGAAAGTCAAGTAATCAGTAAGCAAATACATTATAAAGTTACATGTATCTACACTTTAAAAGAGTACATAGCTTCGTATGATCAGATGGTGATGTTTTATGTCAGTAATTTTAATAAATTTAGAGTGATAAATATTTAATTTATATTATAATTTTATTTCTGAAGTAAAGTTTTATAAGAGAAAGAATAATTCTTCTAAAGGACAGACAAATACTTGTATCTTTTCATACACAGTATTATAACAAAGTTGAAGTAACGCAGCCTGAAGAAACCACTTTGGAATATATATAGCTTTTTTCCTTCTTTTATTTACAGGTTTCTCCAGAATCAAGTGTTGTTTTTTCTTTGATATCGGTTTCTTCAGATCACACTATTGTACTTTTGTCTTCTTTAATAAGTATTTTTGGGACTATTGTTTCGTTTTGCTCTCTACTGTTTCATTCTCTAGGATATTGCCAGTCTCAAAAGTCCAATGCAGGTTGATGTTTTCGCATGAAGTATAACTACGACATTCCAACTTCTATGCCGTATAATATCAGTCGTTAAGTTGTGTTTAATACCAATTTAAATTCTCAACAGTCTCTTTATTATGTGGCATACAACGTTAATATATTTCAAGAAAGAAATTCATCTCAAAATAAAATATTGGATAGCACGCTCTGTTACTGGTCTCTTGTGTCTTGTAAGCACAATATTATTTGAGAATAAGAAATATAAATTTTGTTTTAAATTTCAAATATATATATATATTAATAGGTGAAGAATAGAGAAGTTGTGTACTACGGGAAGAATTTCTTCCAGATATATTTGAATGTATACAGAACTGAGGAATGTTATTTCCTATATAATCTTGTTTTTTCATATGTTGGCTACATATTGACGTATAACAAACATATCTTGTGTTTCATAGTAAAGTGCATTGTCTGTTTTCTAGAGATACATGTCTATACATCCAAAACGAACCGTGAAATTAACTGCACAACACAAATACCTTCACCTTTCAAAAGCAGGAAAATATTATAAATTCAAAATACATTCTTAAAAGACGGATGGATCAATCTTCAATCAAATTCTTATTTCTATTTATTTTTAATAGGAATTTAAAACGGCAGACATTATTTTAATAGTTTCTTTTATCAAAATTGGTTTCCATTTTCTCCATTGAAAATGTTTCCTTTTTATTATTATATATGTATTTTTTTTTAATCTCCCCTCTCCTAAGATACTTTTTTTGTTTTGTGTTTATCTTAACTTATTCTCTTCAAATTTAAATTCAAATAATTCTTTCTTATTCGTATTAAAAGCCATTCGGCTGTGTAATAAACTTAAGTAAAAGTTAATAGTATTAATTTTAAAATTATCAAAAGTAATTTTAAAAAATCTCCAATATGTTCAACATATTTTATAAACTGCTGAATAGCATGTAATTTTTTTAGTGTGTTTAGCTTTCAGATGTCACGCTTGTGACAGACAGATACATTACATCTGGAGGATTGATCTGTCTGATATATCTTGTCCTTTCTACTTTCGTACATGAGAAATGCATCGTATGTGTGTTAAAGTTGACAAAAGCAAGAGCTTAAACGAAAAAAGAAAGAAAAAAATAATGTTAAATCTCTGCATCTAAAATGTTATATACAAAACTTCATATTAAATATCTTTCAATTGATTTAGAAAATTGCAAAATACAAATTTAAATAGAGGAAAAATAATGTTGATTCCCCAAAATTTAAAAAAAAAATAAATAAGAAATATTTTTGATAAAATTGAATCTGTACGAAAGGTTTCAAGATAGTTTCTCTCAAAATCCAATATCTAGATAATAGATTATTTCAAAACAAAAAATACAATATTCAAAATAGATATTCGTATTCTTAACATAATAAAGTTTATACCAAGAAATATAGAAAATATGAAAATACTGACTTAAGTTATTGCATGACTCTTAGGACCTACTGTATATGATTTTAGAAAATCCAAGAATTTCAAGAAAGAGGAATTCTGTTTTTTTTTAGACAGAGGAAATATGCAAAGAATTTTCGGAATTGTTTGGTGGCTTTATCAGAAATCGGGCATTTGTTTCTTTTGTCGTGATAGAAAATGTATTGAACTTGGTTATGTTGTAAAGTCTGTTCTAAAATGACCAAAACAGAATCGACTTTCGAACTTACTTTTCTGGGAAAAAATACATTCGATAATCAGTTTGATTGCCAACCGATCGAAATGTACAATCGAATTTTATTATTTAAAGAAATTGTTCTGTTTCTTTTTTAAAATTCTATGCAAAATTTATTACCATTTTAAACACGAAATGGTGTTTATTAATTATTAATATTACATGCTGCATTAATTATTCTCATTCGTTATTACATATTAAAGGTAATTAATAATATTCACTATAATTTAATTATTTATTTGTATTACTGTATACTTTTTTATGTTTATGAACAATCGAATTTCTTTAATATTGTTTCCACGGGCGCTAATTTCCGTAATAAAGATGTCTCCTTGTAAAACATCCACTCGCTTTGTACAATTTAAAAAATTGTTATGCTATATTCTGCTATAATATATATCCTTGACTATGGCCACGCTTCAGTTTCATTCTAATAATAATTTTCGTGAAATTATATTCTTAAAAGAGTACGATTTCTTAAGGTTCCAAAAATATATTACACAAGCAAAATAACTGTAAATTTATTATTGAAAATGGTAAACAAAAAATTAAATAATAGATTTAAAAAATAAACAAGATGTAATGTATTTAAAAAATTATAATTTATAATAATATATATAATAGTATAGCCTAAATCTATTATAATAATATGATTATTTATTATACATTATTATACGTGTATATATAATTATAATGCATGTATAATTGAAATTATAATTATATATTATATAGTTCCATTTGCATATGTAAATATGTTTTTTATATCGTTATTTATACATAAGTACTTTTTAAAATACTTTTAGTAGTATATAAAACATTAAAATATATAATAAACAGAGTTTATATATAAGCTATTAAAAGTATTAATTACTTATTTATCGTTATACTAAGAAACTCAGTTAATTAAACGAATGTTATATATATATATATATATTTAAATTATTTAACTTTTTATATTCTAAATGTATAATGAATAATGAATTTTTAAAAAGTTTTAATAATTTAAAATCAAAAACAAATCGTATAGGAGCTTGTGTGAATAAATAATTTATTATATAGTTAAACGTTTGTTTACCTGTTGATAATTTAAATCTATTTTTTTTTTCCTTTAAGTAATGTTTATTATAGATTTAGATGGTTTATTTATTTGAAAGAAAGCAAATCGTAATAAATATTAATTACTTGAATTTAAAACGATATATTAATATTACTAATAGATTTCTTCAATTATTTTTAAATTAAAAATTATTAAAACTTGATTCGAAATTTTACTTGTTTAATATTAACTATTCGATAATTTTAAAGTGAAGTCAACTACATTAAAATGAGATATTAAAGCTATTAAAAAGTATTAATTACTTATTCATCATTATAATCAAGAGACATTGTCAGTATGCATTTATTTGCATTAATAACGCTCATTACACCGAATTAGTTGGCTTCTATATCAACTAAGCCCGCGGTCATTTTTGGATATGTCATGAGATTTGATCGTTATACTTTGTTAGCCATCAAATCCTGTTTTAATAATTATCCAAAACTTTCATAAGACAAGATTTGATTATCTAAGTGCGTAACGCCTCTTGCATGTTTACAATTATTACGCTCGTTTAGCCTATTGTCATAATATAGATATGAATAAGGATCAAATATAATATCCTAAGCTATTCCTATTCATTCATTTGCTAGAATATGATATATTTCAGGAAGTGCAAAACGATAAAATTCCGTTTAAAGCCGCCATTGTTCTACGTAAACTTACACGCAGTTTGTGAGTTTATTATTAAAAAAAAAAAATGTTTCCTTTTCAATCAATTTCTGATCAGGTTCTTTTTTTAAATGAAAAATTCAAGTTCTGAAATTTAAATTGCTTAAATATATATATATATATATATATATACAGGCATATAGACATACGTAGAATACAAAGCGAATGCCAACAATGGCCGTAATATTCTTCCGTTTCTAGTAAAAGAAAATTGCTAGAAGTTATATAAAAGAAAATAGTAAAACGTGAATGTACAATCGTAAATTTCTCATTTTGAATTTATAATACGTGCCGTGTACAAAACTGCATCGTTCGAATTCTTCACCGAACAAGAACTTTGAAAAAGTAAGCTGTCAACTACAAGACTTATATTCTTAGTATATTGATACATGTCTGGCATTTTGAATGGAATTTTCTCTTTCCTGTCATTCTTATTGTAGTAACTTGCGACATCTTTTAAACATCAACTTTACTTTAACATTATTTAAACCTAGATCTTTTGTCGTCCTATGTTAATAATTATTTATAAAATTTCAACATATGTTCTGAAAATGGCATATTGTAAATTTTAAGTAGTTCCAAAAATATACTCGATAAAAGAATTTCCTTCTGTACTTGGCATTTTTCTAATCTTTCGAATATTAAGGAATTATCTAACGTTTCCAATGCTCATAAAAGTATTTATTAATATTAAAAATATATATATATCTTTAAATTTTACACACAGCTTTCACTATGTTACATATTATCTCCACTTTGCACTCTTCGCTGCCATTACCATAACGTTTTAACAATTTATAGCTATTTTAAGGGAATGTCTACATCATAAACGTCTAAATAACGAAGATGAACACGTCTTAATCCTCTTTATTTTATGAAAACTGCGGAATTTTATTCATTTTAATATCAAGTAGAATGATTTTCTAAATTTTGTATTTTTTTTAATATTATTTTTCTGGATCGATTGTACGAAAAATGAATAAAATAACATCTCGGATTAATCATACGAAACTGTAAATATTTTTAAAATATTTCGATTTATTCATCTTACAATCACTTTACCCTACACTTTAATGAATTAACATCAGATAGAATTCCAGTTATTCAAAACTGTTCTTAATAAACATGCATACTCATTAGTGAAGTATATTTGTTTCCGTTATGGTTTACAAGCAATTTTAGCCATTACTGCGTTATAATAATGTAATGACGGAAACTGAAAGAGAATTCAAATACTGATCTTTATTGTATAGAGTTGCATCACAAGCGGTCATCACCATACAGATATCATTGATGGTAATTACATTATCAAAGTTAAATATCTTGAAAGAAGCTATTTCGGAACGGCATCACGTTTAGGCAAAGCAAAAGACCCACTATCTTCGTGAAAGAGTATCGAGAATGACGAAACTTCAACTTCCACCCCTAAAGGGGAATCTCTGATAACAAAAAATTACCTCTATCCAACACTTTAGAAGAAACAAGATCGATGTTAAGATACGACTTCCCTATAATTTTGATATAATCAAATTTTTTGCCTTGATAGGATACAGTTTTTTTTTTCCTTTCCTTCCTTCCGTCCCTCTTTCTACTGCAATATCTCTCCTAGCAATAACTTTGTATAAAAGGCAGCGCTGAACCCAATAAAGGGAGTTGTATTTTATAACAGAACAGTTATTATAACCTTAAAAATCTGAAATTCTCTTCGTAAACTTCGACTATTGCACGACAATTTGTTAAATTGTTTTGATATTTAAGGAGGATTACTGGTAGATTATAGTTTTTACCTTTAATAAAGTCGTCCAATAAAGCTTGCGAAAGTGGGTTAGCTGTTATTAAAAACAAGAATTCAAGCTGTTATTATCTCGGCAAATGACCACAATGTCTGTTACTTCGTCTTTTATAACACAATATTCTTGAAAAGTCGACTCGCTGCTTGACATTCTTAATATTATGTTATGATTGTAGTAATTAAATAAAGTTTATTATAATGGTTGTAACGGAATGTTAACTATCTTCAAGCTTTCCTTCGACGTTTCCATGAGAATAAAGAGAAATCTGTATGAGTTACAAGAGCAAAATTCATGTATAATAACAAATAATCGAGTTTATGTTTACTTTAATCTTAAAAATTATCTTTCACGAACTCAGAATATTAATTATTTTAATTAAGAAACGAGACTAGTTTAATGTAAAACTTGTCTAATAAGCTATAAATCTTAAATTACTCTTTAAAATATATATTCTTCAGTTAGTAAACATGATAAACTGAGCTGGAAATATGTATCTTTGTATAAAAATAAAACTTTAAAGTCAGCTATTTATTACAATATATTATCGAATAATCATTCTGGCAAAGATTTATTCTAACCAAAGAACATCTAACGAATTTTTAACGGAAAAATGTATGCGATAAATTTACCTAAACGAACAATTCTGTCACTAAACTACCTAATTAACTCTATCATTCAATTTCCAATTATGAAGCCAATAAAATGGGGTGAAAGAACAAAAAAAAAAGTTTGTCATTAATGTGTCACTTTTGATTTATCTCCAATATATTTTCCATTCGGAGTAACATATGGATAATTCTAATTTGCATAGCAGCATTTAAAGAGCTATAATTTATTACGAATGACATTTTTCCATTATGTGTGAAATCGTAAAGAAAAATGATATAAAGACTGCCATTAGATCAATTTTTTCTCCCCTTCTTACGCAGCGATTAAAGAATAATTATTTGCTGAAAACGGTTAATGAGTAATTTTAGTCAGTGGATAAGCAAATTTACTTTTTAAATTCTGATCTTTGTAAACATTACTATTTACCTCGTTACTTTATGCGTTAGAAAGCTTGACATTTCAAATAACTCACAAACAAGCATACATTTTGCTTATATTTTCGGCAGAAATCGACTTCAGACTTGAATAAAAATTTGATATTAAATTAAATAAAACTTTTATGGTAACGAAGAGTTTTATTTCTGTGTGATTAGACGAACTTAGAAGCTTTATTCTGAAGAATTATGAATAAATAATTATAAATATTCGTGCCGAATACATTCGTACACGTTATTTTTCATATGCCAATTATAAGGGATGCTTGAATTATTTAAGGATTTTTAAAGATATTTTTTAATGAAAAAAGCCAGTCATTTCTGTAACGAAACCAATTAGAGAAGATATCGTTTATTTTTGTACAAACTATTACATTCATTAATCTCTTTTCTGGACAAAAGTCGACACCCTTCTACACCCACTCCATCAGAGCTTCCTTTTCACTCCCTTATGATAGATGAATTAGTAAATACAAAAGAGTCACATTGTTCTCTTACACTAATAACAAATTTCTATGGAAAAATAACAACATATCGCCTTCTTTCATTACTAAGAAGCTAAAATAAAATCCAATTTTTTTTTAACGACGAAAAAACAACAATAACGCGTTTTTTCCCTATTAAAAATTGTAATATAATTTCCAATTTTCTCCGAAAAAAATATAAAACAAAACAGTTTTTATATAAAGAATATATAAAGAAATTCAATATGTGAATTTTAGTAAAAAGTTTCTGATATTGGAAAGAAAGAAATTGCATTTTTATATTACGTTATTACTAGAATTTCTTCCTGAAATTTACGAAATTCTTTTAATAAAATCGAATTTTTGGCGAGAAAAAATAATTATATTATTGCTAATTTCATTTTAATTTATTCAAATTTTAATTATTGTAAAAGAAAAACAAAATTCTTATTTTTAAGTTTATGATAAAATTGAAAATTTTACAAAGTAAACCATTTAAGTTTTTTTTAAATTAAATTAAAAATTCAAATATTCATCTACGTAATATAAAAATAAAGTTCTTCTTCTACTCTATGTACTTATAATAGCACTATAGTTTATTGTTTGAATTTTGTAAAATAAAATAAATGGATTTCTGAGATATATTAGTAAATTTTATAGAATAAATGTAGAAAATAAAATACTAAAAAGGTTAGGTTAGGTTTGGTTTCAAATCAAAGTTGAAATCTATTATTTTTTATATATAAATTTGCCAAAGATAAAAGGTAATATGAGTACAGATACCCCCTCGATAACAATAAAGCATGCAAAACAAAATTTCATATGAAGTAAACATTGATTTTGGAAAAGAAAATAATAATGCAATTTTTTATATAATATTAAAAAAAAGAAAATTTAGATTTAAAAATAATTTTTTTTATCAAAAATTGAAGAAAATATTCATATTATGGCAATTCATAATAAAATAAAATTCAAATTGTGATCATTATTTTCATTTGTCATATTCGAAGAGTAAAGTACAATTAAAATTTTAAGAATATTGTAAAGACTCGAATAGACCCCTTGTGTATCTATTTTTTTCTTTTTTTAAATCTGAAGTGTAAGCTTATTAAAATACTATGGGTTTATTTTTTAATGCAACTGGAAGGTGGATTTATTCGAGGGTAATTTAAATCTGTGGGTCTAATCGAGTACTTTTTACTATACTTTTACTAAAAAAAAACCCCATAGTATGATACAATAGTAAAATCTGTTAGGATGATATTTATTATATATCAAATTTAGATTTTAAAATATTTTTCTATACTTTTATCCAAGATGAAGGAAAATTCGTATTATGGTAATTTATAGTGTAGTAATTCATATTTCGGTAATGTATACTTTAGTAAAGTTTACAAGTTTAGGCAATTGGTTTGGGTCCCCCACTAACAGGGGATCCAAAAATTAACTCGAAAACAAATGTCTGAATTCAACACTGTACACGAGGCTTCCTAATTCAAATTCTCCTTGGTCCTATGAAGCTATAACGCGCCAATAAGTTTACAATATGCTCATTTTTTTCTCTTTACTATCCGAAGAAAGATAAAACTAGATTTAAAAAACACCTTTTCCGTTATCAAAAAAGAAAATCCGTACCATTGTAAAGTGATGATATTAATCTTTTATATAATACTAATCCAGAAAAAATTCAAATTAAAATTTTTAAAATATCGATCACATCGCGATCAAGTTTATTTTCACGTGTTAATCTAGGTGAAACATCTAATTATATTTTATCAATGATGCACAAAACTCTCGACGAACCAATTAAGTCTTGTAGAAGCAACTTAAACTTTATGAAAAACTTTCAATAATTACAGTGTATAGATGATCACATTTATTAAAAAGAGAAAAACTTGTTTATTGATGAATCTATCAGCTTTTTAATTGAATTTTAATCTTAACAAAATAAACTTTAATGACATAAACTAAAGATAAGAACATCAATTAGTGTAGTAATTAGATACCTTAAGGTTATTTAAAAAATGTTCCCCCCCCCAGTTTTTTTTTAGTTAAATCTGTTCGTATTTATGTTTAAAACTTTATAAAATTCAACATTATTTTCTTTAATGACTATTTTTATTGCTAAAAATCTTGTCAATATCCACATGGATAAGTCTTACAGTTGGTTTACTGTTTCGTATCTATTTTTACTAATGATTGCAATGGTTCAGTGAACTTCATCTTCGTGTAGAGAATAGAAACTTTTTTAATGTATTTTTTTAAATCCTTGGTAATAAAAACAGGTGAAGAATTCTTTATCGGATGAGTTTATAACGCTTTTCTTTATTATTATTATTAAAAAAATTTTCACGAAAAACAACCTAAACTATTTTATATTTTAAGCATAACTACAGCAATTTCTTTAGCTCAAAAAATAAATAAAAAAAATTATATTATGGATTTTTTAAATTAAAAACATCTAAGTAAATAGTTTGAAGGAGGGAAAAAAAACAACTTTGATACTATTTTAACAATGTTTTCAGTTTAATAATAATAATTTAATATTTTAATTTTTATCTGCATAAATCTGAAAAAAATTAATGAGATAAATTATCATTTATTTAATCTAAAATTTTCTAATTTTATAATGGATCTAGCTGAGCTAAGATCTGATCTAAACTGTAAAATTACTTCGTGATCGACTAGATGATTGGTTGCAGCTCTCTACCTCAACTTTAATACAAAAATATTTAAATATATAATAGTTTTTAAGCTTAATTTTATTTTAATTTTAAAAAAATCCATATTTATAAGCTTTAAAAAAGTATGATTGATGACACAACTTTATAAAATTAAAGGTTTCTTTTTTTTAAAAAAATGGATTTTTTAATCATTTATTTAAGTAAAAAATAATTAAAATAACGATTACTTTAAATATTTATTACTAAAAATGCACTTTAAAAATTAATATATTTCTGATAAGATGCAAGCGAGAGTGCATTACAAATACATTAATTTTCGAGCTTTATCGTCGAGTAGAGTACATAAAAATCGAGTTCTGTTATATATTTTTAGCAATAAATCTGTTTTAAAAAAATGCATAACTTTTTTAATAACCCGATATAAAAATTCTTTAAATGCAAAACGATGGAATGTTCAATGTACAGATATTGCATTGAACATTCCATTGCTGATTCTATCTATCTATATATATATATAAAGGATTTCACGTGTAATACGTGTCCTGACTTTATAATACTTTTATAATTCTACATTTCGTTTCGAAATAAAATGTTATATAAATATTTATTTTTATTAAAATTTAAATTATTATTTTTAAGGAAAATAAAAGGGATATGTTATAAGCCAAATCTGCAGTTTTTTGAAAAAATGATGTAGGCGTAACTAAAGATAAATCCGTGACAAACACGCTAAATTAGGGTCAAAAATCACAACGTGCTTCTCACTAAAGGAACAACGAGTGTGGAAGTCTAGGTAAAGCCTCACTTTCATTAATGGCATGACGTCATATGGAAATCATGTTGGAAGAAAACAGGAAAATGTTACTAATTAGTTTTACAGGAAAAAAAAATTTTTTTTGTCTATCAATATATTTATTTATGTAATAATAAATGCATTTTAAATGGTGACATAAAGTAAATTTTATTTAAAATTATAAAGTAATAAAATTAGATATGGTATTTTGTATTGTTTTTCCCTCCTCTCTTCTCTTTTCAGTGAGGGTTTAAATCGATTTCAAACGCTTCACTTAACTTTTTCGAACTTGAGTTGCTTCTACTGTTTCTGTAAATCATTTTAACAACTTCGTAACTTTTGTGTGTGTTCTCCTTAGATACAGTAAACAGCAATTGCTCGTGCAAGTACTCTCGACTTCGTACTTGACACTCCCGAAAAGTGTTTACGTTGCAGACTACACAGCTTCTGACGCGTACAGAACTTAGCAACACTCCCTCAAGCTAGATAAACGAATCTTTAAGTACATATTTACAATGATATTTTTTTTTTATCCCCATAAGAAAATAAAAATCCATATTTGTTTACATTATCGCCTCGTTTTCTTACATTGTATAATCTCCTGTATTTATAAAACAAAGAAGGAGGGAAAAAATTATATTTTAACGGAGCACGTCACTTCAACAGAGTAATTGCATTTGTTCGAAGTAATTTAGTAAACATGAGATACCAATCGATATAGGATAAGTTAAAATGATGGACAGGGGATACGTATAAAGCATATTTGATTATCCTCTTCGGTATTGTGATGATCAATTTACTTCACTTCTGGCTTGCCACGTGATACGTTGATTGCTAAGAATACAACGATTTGCTTGTAACGAATGTATAAAGATAACTTGATAGTTGCAGTATGATAAATGAGGAAAAAGGATATCCATAGATGATTATATATAAATATATATATATATATATAAAACTAAATAGATTTTATGTTCTTTGTAATTCCTCTGAGTAATTTTGTTTAGCGCCTGTGTAAGTTAATTATAAAACTATTAAGTAAGTTACAACAGTTTAATTTTCTGTGATTAAAAATAGCTATAATTTAAATGAAAATAGAGTATTAAGTGCAGCAAATGACTTCACTTCATGTCTCACTTCTCCTATTGGATTGCTCGATGAGGCATTCAGTCTTTTCAAACATACTCTCCACTCACTGTCTCCGTATCTTCTGTTTTTGTTTAGTCGAGTATAAAGAATTACAAGAGCGATTACCTCATTTTACTATGACTAAAATTGATTTTCGATCGTTTTAAAATAATTTTTTGAGGATGCTGATTAATGATATTATTTCTGTATCGAAAAAAAAAGAAGACGAGAGATCGATCCCGTTCCCTCAATCACTTGACTAGTTTTAAAATTACTTTTTATCGATTCGATCGCTTCTCAATTTTCCAGTTTTGTAACTTGTCATCTAAAAAATAATAATTACAAATAATAAAAAAATATATATATAAATTAAATTACGATTTTCTTATATCTTATACCTTACAGAGAAAGAATTTAATATTGAAAATTTGATAAAGTTCGAAATTTATGTTATTACAGTGAAAGAAACTGTCAAAGTATAGGAACATATGACGCTGTATTCTGAGCTTGAGGCAATTTTTAAATGAGCATTTAATCGAAAAAAAATACTTGAAAATATTTTCTGAAATGCCATTTGTATGTTTTCTCTCTACCAAATCAAAGCACTTAACTTAATTGAAACGTATACCGTGCAATGTAATTTTTTTTTACTAAGCTTTTCATATGATATTTTCGAATAAAATTTGTAATTTAAATATTAGATAATACAGTTGATTTCTAGATTTTAAATCAATTGTAAAAGCTGTTGCGTCAGTTGACAGCATAACTATGCCACAAATGATATTTAATTAGTTGAACAAACGTATATTAATCTTAATTAATAATTAGTGAATTTGTCACTTGTAATTTCATTACACACAGTTTAGAATAGAGGATAATTAAACAAGCTTGTCTGATTGAGAGCTTTAAAAAAATAAATAAATAAATGTCAATTTAATAAATTTAACTGGTTTATTAATAAATTTATAACGTAAAAAAAAAATGCTTTTCCCTAAATCTTTTTAACCGTTTCCTCGAAAGGAAAGATAAATTATTAATGAAAGATAATTGAGGAAATTTTTATTAATGATTCAAAACGGATCTGCCGAATTTGTTCCCTAGTATTGGTCATGATAATGATTAATTGTTACACAACTCATTCCTTTGCAAGTGTGGAAGATAACGTAGGGCACATCAAAACAGGAAGCAGATAGCAAATATAATAGCAGCCTATAGAAGTAATAAGGTCAGTAAGGTTGGATCTTGCCTGAGTCATGTCTCTTATCGTATCGTCGTTTGACTCATCTGTAGTTTGTGAGTCATGGATTGACAGGACATCACATTGTCTGTATACAGACAGTTTCTGACAGATGAGAATACAACATGACCGATACATTGTCATTGTTAATGGCTAGGGGTGGATTGTCATAATCAGGGATGACTCTATAAGTAATTGTCTTGTAAATTTTAATGAACTCGAATAAATATAGTGTGTTCGGGTATCTTTTGTTTCCTTATCTTAATATTTAAAACGTAGATAAAATACATTTTCTCCAACTGTAAATATTCCTTCACCGCATTTCTCAACGTATAAATGGAAAGCAAGCTTCGAGGGGCAATTAAGAAATCGTAAAAAATTTCTAAAAATTATTAAAATTTAATTAATAGTTTATATATTTTATATATATATTATATATTTTTTATTGAGATAACCTGATTTTTTTTTATCATTTACATTCTACGTGCTTGGCATGTATTAGTTTCCTACCTCCAGGAAATTGACTCCACCCGATTAGTTAATACCTCTTTCAGGAAAAGTTGTTCATCTAAACATGACGTCATTTTCTTCACGCCTGTTCGATTTCTACATTATTTAACTGTAGTCTGCGTGAAAAAATAGATATATAGGAAAATTTAACGGTTGCCTTGACAACCTTAGAAACATAGAATGAATAAGAACTCTTAATTCAAAATGTTTGTTTTCAGACTCTTCTACTGTAAGGATTCATAGCTTAACAAAGTAGATTTTTTTCCAATGTAGAAAGAAAATGAATAGTATTTCTTTTTAAATAAAACATTTTGTTTTATAATTGTCGTAATAATATATATATAACACAAATAAATAAATAATTAAATAAAATAGATGCCAATATATACACTATAAGCATCGAAATAGCAGAAAATGTTTAATCAGTATACCATAAAATATTTTTCTATTCTAAAAGATGTTACAGCATTTCCATGGTAAATATTTATTAAAATATTTATATTATGATAAATATTGATACTTTGTGGTAATATAATAATGCTATTCGTATAATTAACTCCAGAATATCAAATTTATACAATGTATAACTTCCATCTTAATTAAATTAAAGTAACTTAATTAGCTTAAAAATTTCATTAAAATAATAATATTATATATATATATTATTTCAATAATCATCTCAGTGCAAAAATGAAATTATTTATGTTATTTCTCTTAAATTTTAATTAAACAGGATTATTGACCTTTGGGTCATCCTCCATCATGATTAAATATAATGTAAGAGCGCTAGTTTATCATATATTTAAACTTCACCTCACTTAATCAGAATATGTGAACCTTGGGAGGTGAAGATATTCTCCTTCACAAACAACAAGTCAAGTAGACCGAGATGTTAGTAGCTACACTATAATCACATACTGTCAACATTGCAATTTTTTCCAGTTACCTCTAGTGATTTACCACCAGAATACTCCCGTAATGTCATAAATTGCGTTTTCATATATCCACTAGAGAAAACCGTTGAGAGAAGAAAGATATATATATATAGATATACAACCAAAAATAAAACTTATATGATTTAATACTTTACGTTAAAACTTTCTAATGATTGTTAGAAAGTAATTTCAAGCCAGTAAAATTGATAGATGGCTAATGGGAAAGGATGTTTCACCCCCATTAGTTTTTATAAAACAAATTATGATTCTGTTTACTCACAATTTACATAATAAAATTTCTATTACATAATATTACATAAAGATTATTAAGTAATTTATAGTAACGTTATATATATATATATATATATATATATATATATATATATAAATATAATACTTTAATAAGATGATGTATATATTTAGTTGTTTAAATACATAAAAAAAGTGTTGATTAGTACATAAAAATATGTTTAAAAATCTTATTTTTTTATATTTTTTAAATTTTATTCTCTTTTGAGATAATGCTAAGAACTGCAAGCAATTGTCCCCTGTGGCAACGTATATACAAGAAAATATATATAAAATAAACAGAAAAACTCCTAAAAAATATTTAAATTTAAATAATTTTTAGTTGCCTAAATATATTGTTAATAAATTTATGGAATTTAATAAATATTACACATTGTTTATTCGCTAGTATACCTTCCGAAATATTATTTATTATTTACTAAAAAAAATAATAAAAAAAATATATTTATTCAATAAAAATACTTTATTCAAACAGCAAAACATTTTCTAAAATGCTGAAAAAACTAACATATTTTCATTCTTTTTTTTCTATATTTGCTGCTACATAGCGAGACTCTAATGTAATTGAGAATGTAGGTTTCAATAAAAGATACAAAAGATTGAGAGAGAAAGAGGGAATTTTTTTTATTTTGTTATTAAACTAACTGAAAAGTTTGATTATAACATTTACAACTTTTTCAGACAGTTGAGAAGAGAGGAAAATTTATATATATATATATTAAGTAACTAAACTTTTCAATTACTTTATTACAAAAAGTTCAATCCAAAATCCAGATTTTCAATGATGGAATATAGAATTATCTAACACAAAATCGAATAATCTAACCAAAAATTTATAAATTAAATTATATAAAAACTAAGACAAAATCTTCCAAATTTATTAAATTATTTTTTTAAAAAAAGAATTTTATTTGTATGCTATTAAACAAATGCTTTACCTGATTGAAATATTTCTTAGTGTTTAAATTTTATTTTTATCAACGTGCAGTTAAAAAAAAAATTAACTCTTTTACATAATTTTTTTTTAAATTAAAAACACTTAATTTTAATTCTTCTTAATATTAATATGTGGAAATTATATACAAATTTTAAAAAGAAATATGTTTTTATATTAATTATTTTAAGTAATTTAGTTTATTTACTCATCCTTCTATAGCAACAAGTAAAAAAAAATTGTTGCATCCCACAGAAATTTACTACTATAAATGCAATTTTTTTTTTCTATTGTAAAAGCAAAAAGTACTGTTTTCTGAAACCTGTGTCGCCATCTAATGCTACATATTTCAAATACTTAACCAAAATTTACTGTTAAATTAAAATTAAATCAACAGATAATTGAGCTATTTACGAGTGAAAATGTAAAAAAAAAAAAAATTTAAATTTTCTAATTTTTTTTTCTTTTTACTTTAAAGCGAATTCTTATTCATTTATAAAATAAAACAGTTATATTCTAGTCGATTTTACTAAGAAAAAACACGTTTTTTTTCTCTAAGTCATAAATGTTTTATTGTTATTATTATATTCCGATTTTAGAGAATAAACTTTCTTAAAATATGTTAAGAGTTCAATAAAAGGAAAATATATTAATAAAAATAAAAGCGGAAAAAAGGTATGAAAGTATTCGAAAGACATTTTAAAGTTCATACTGACGAATATATTCTGTTGATGTACACTTTATTGACTGAGTATCAGAAAAATTTCAGCGCTGTGTATCAGCACACACACACACACACACACACACACACACCAGCTGGATACATTTACGGTTTAGCAACGTTTCATAGTCCAGCTGTTGCCAACAAACTTTCTCAAAGAGAAATCTTGATATTTGTATGTATAGGGGTCCTTTTAGAAACAGAATTGATCCAATAACGTATATCCCGATCCAGTTGGTTCTTTCGCATCACGTGATTTCCTAGACACGTGAAATAGCTGGCAACTGGGTCTAGTGCAAATCGTTGGAGTGTGAACAATATCTGGAGTAAAGCGAATGGGATAACTTTGATGCATTTGTGGTTGACTGATAATCGTTTGACTGATACAAAAATGTCTTTACTACGCTATTGTCTTGCCAATTTTCATTTATTGGATTAAAAATCGATGAAAATATGGGAATCGACTCTATTAGCATCGCTCTTTTGATCTGGTAATCCCTCATCCGTTCTCTTACTATCTTCATCCTTTACTCGATTCTCTTCGTCTTTATTCAGATTCCTAAACAAAAAGTAATTAGGATACTTTCGGTTTAAAATTCTGCATTAATCCACAAGAAAGAAAAAAAAAGAAAAGTTTTTTAAGATCTTGAATAAATCCAATAATGAAAATGTTTCCTTTATTTTTATAGGGATGTGCTTCACTGCAACGTAGCAATAACGTATTTGAATGTATGGCAATGACAATTTCTTCCTGGAGTTTTGTACTGTTCGATGGTATCTGTTTGCATAAATTTAGAATAAAGAAACACTTTACTTTCGGTAACTTTTATTTTCTGTATCACTCACGATATAGCTCTTGTGTGACGGAGAATATAATCTCTATTAATCGATACAAAAATTAAGCAAGGGGAATAGACATCATAAAAGTTTTTAGCTCACATGGTGAATTTCTAAAAGTGATTTAATGCTTAATCTCCTTTCTTCTTCTTCTTCTTTTTTTTTCCTCCTCCCTTTTCTTAATCTATTTTTACGCATTAATTTTTGAACAAGTTTATCCAATATAGCGAATCAAAGAAACAGGATTATTAATTTTTTTTTCCTCCACATTTTCTACATCAGCTGTTTTATTTCATATTTTAAACATCTCTTCTCCTTATAAATTTTAATAAATTTACTTATAATATTAATACCTGGTTATGATATTTTAATTAATTTATTTATTTCTATTAAATAAAACAAAATTAATTAAATTCTTATTATAATTATTAGATAAAAATTCGAATATTTCAATCATCATCTTCATCGATTTAATGTTTATTTTATAGAAATAATTGCGTTTAAAGGAAATTATATAGTAAATTTCTAATTTTATTTAAATTACACCTTTCTAAAAAATCCATTTTCTATGTCTCTATTAAAGTGATGTGAGCAATATTTAAAATTTTCTAGTAGTAAATAAAGTACATAATATAAAAATCCCATTATTTTTTCATCAGATAAAAGTAAACATTTTGAAACAAAATTAAAGATACAAGAGCACTTCAGAGTAGAAATCTATGTTTGTTGTTATGGTATTTTTTTTATTAAAACTCCTGTATCTTTATACATATTCTAAAAGAAAAATGTAGCAGAGTTACTTCAGATACAAGATCTTAAAAGGTTTAAATTATTACTTTTTAAAGTTTGAAAATATATAAATTATAAAGTTTGCTTACACTTTTTATACCTTATTTTATTTTTAATGTAAGTTATCAACTTTTCTTAAGATAAGAATTTAAATAAAACAGTTTTTATACAGCGAAACACAAAGTTAGTTTGACCAAAATTGAGTTAAGATCGTATCTTACTAAGTCTCGTAACTTTATGAAAAAAAAAAAAAAAATTAGTTTAAAAAAAAATATTCTTACAGACACGAATGGGTGGGGATGTCTCATATAAAGAACATTAACTGAATAATTTTAATAAATTAACTCTACTAAAAATATAACAATAGTTATATAACGCATGATATTAATTATCATATCAGAGATTATCTTACCATTTTTTTTAATCGTTAAAAAAAAAGTGTATAAAAATGATTTTTAAAATAGTTAATTACGTTTTAGAAAGTTGTTAGAATCGTAATTATTTTCTTTTGTTTAATGTCATTTGCATAAAATGCTCGTTAAATAAGTGAATCGTGTGAATGCATTACGAATAATTCGTATTCAAGTCGCAAGAAACTTTACAGACATTTTATCAAATACATCTTTTAAGATACACAAAATTTCGTTGCTAGGTTACTAACTTCAAATAACCGCATATATACAAACACTTAAAGAGATTGTCTCCGAGGAAAAAATACATAAATTATCTACGTAAGACAAACTTTGATCAAAATCTTCTAAGAGATTATTTATGATTGGTTTCTCCCACAGACCAATCATCTTTCTTAGAAAAGAGTATAATCTGATTTTTTTTTTTTTTTTTTTTGGTGCTTTCAATTGTCTACTGAGAGAAAGAAGTCTTCTACTTTTATACGATGAAATTGTTTGATCTTTTCTGTTAAAAGAAATACAATGAAACAAATCGAATTATGGAAAGACATTTTTACTCGAAACTCCAAAAACTGCCTCCAGCTTTATTTTTTCTGTTTTCAACCGTCTATTTCGGTAAAAATTAATTTTATAGAAATTTTAAAGAAAACAAAGAAGACTTTACAAGTTATGTATTATCAATATTATTAAACTTAAAACTTCATTTTTGTTTGTGTATAGTCTAGGCTCTAGCTTTTGTTTGGAGGAAAACCTCAGTCGAAGATTCCCAAAGGTATAGTTTCCTGTAGGGAGGGTTCTCTGTGTAAAGCAGATTTTCTAAAAAGGGAGATTAGATAACTAAAGAGGAGTTTAACCCACTAAAAGAAGGCGTTCGACTAGTAAATGTTTTCATAAGGGGAAAGTTCAGCTCTGTAAAGTAGATTCTTCTAAAAGAAAATAGTCTTTTCTGTTAAACTAAAATTAGTTCAATAGGGATTTATATAACAGAGGAAATCCAATACTGCTTGCTTTATATATATATATATATATTAATAAAATAATGTTTTAAAAATATTAACTATAAAATATATTTAATATGTAAATAAATGAAGCTGTTAACTTTCATTACTTTATTTAATCTGAAAGTCAAATTAGCTATCATAAAAATTAATTACTTGTACTAATTTTTTTTTTTTTAAATTGATTTTAGACGGTTATTTATGATGGAATTTATATATATATTGATGTGTAGATTCTTTGAAAGCTTTAAAAAATGAGTTGACTTTAAGACTATGAAATTTTTCCCTTCCAGAGTATTATTTTTGTGTGTTTGTTTGAGAAGCATTTTGCCAAAATAAACAGAGAAGAATAGACATAAAATATATATATATATATATAAACTTATGGTGATAAATATTTTTCAGCGAAACTTTCACGATATAAATTATACTGGAACTATCAAAAGTTTGTAATTCTAATAAAAATTTGTTTGATAACAACTGATTTAAGTTATATTTTTTAACGCTAAAAAGACTTTAATCTAAATATATTTTTTATAGTTTCCACCTACAGAATTTAATATTTTTTCACTTTTTTTAAAAAAATATATATTTATTTTATAGTTATGAAAAATTTGTGATATAAAGATTAGCCCAAAAGTCTGGTGTATGTTATATACTTTAAACTCCAATCTACAGAGAGTTGGGTTAATCTCCATATTTAAAAATTTAATTTTAAGTATACCTTTTAATTTAATTGACTCCATAAGTATTATACTAATTAAAAAATTATTTAAAAAATAAAAAAATATTATCCTTAATATAAACTCTCGACTGGAAATTAGTTCTAAAAATAAACCTGCTTTCTTTTTGTTTTTTTTTTTAATGTATACAAAATCGATACACCTTAAAAAGTATATTTTTAAGCTTTGTCCCCTTCTTCTAAAGTTAATCTTATTAGATAAATAATGGAATTATGATTAAAAATAAGTGATATGATTAGAGTATTTTCAAAATAAAACTGTCAGGGCGAATTTAGTTAGATAATTAGAGGAGATAATTAGAAGTAATTATCTCACGCTTGTATGAACCTCGATGTGAAGAAATGTAATATAATTAATCATATTTTATGAATAATTCAAAGACAACAGAGAGTTAACTTTTATCGTGTATCATATTATACTTTATTATGTAAATAACACTAACTTCAGTATTGGGTAAACATTAAATGAATATTGAATACACATTAAGCTATAAGTTTTGAAGTTGCAGTTACTTAACCAATTATACAACGAGTTTAAAGCTTTTTTTTTGAATGTGTTCAATAGACCTTATAGATTTTCATCTGTATATAGTATTGATGATAATTATCTTCAATAATCCTTCAAGATTATGATATAAGTTTGGATTAATAAATTTTACAAAACTTCCCAGTTTTTTTAATGATATACTCGACACTGATGTGTACAAACGGACAGCTGGGCAATTTGTTAGGGCCTCCTACACTGAGAGGTCCTAAAAATTTAGTTTTTTATGCGAAAAATATGTTATAAAAATGTTTTAAATTAAAATTTCTTTTGATAAGGAGTGAAGAAGTCTGTTTTTTACTCAGTTTATTGATTTTATTCATACATTTTTAACACTTTTGAAGGAGTAGGATACCACATTTGTGACTACTCTGTCTCATCTCACTTCTCTCTCTCTCTCTCTCCCTGAGAATATAAATTCTCTCCTTAATCATATACTCGATGCTGTTTATAACTAATAAAAATAATCAATTAATTATAAATAGATTCTAAACTTTATTTAAATTTATTCTTAACAAATCTATAAACTTACACTTTAATTACCTCTTTGGTAGTGTTTAGACTTTTCCAATTTTGAAAATAAATCTTTTTGTTTTTAGATTAATTTACTTTCTTTTCATTTGTGCATCAAAGTAATTAACCACTTACATTTAATTTTATAGAAACAAAACAGAAAAGAAAATTTTAAAAAAAAACAAAAAAACGAAGTTTCACTCACAAAAAAAGAAAAGTCAACAAATTACACAAATTAATTTTTATTTTCTTCCAAACTTTTAATGGCAATATAATTAAATTTTTAATAGTTTAATTTCATTAGCGGATTATTATAATTACATTTTAAACGGTTTTATTAACCAATAATACGATTAAATAATAAAAAAATTTCAACAAATTAACAAATGGATAGGACATATATCAAAGAATAAATTGCTAACGAATGAGAATTAACAACGTATTCTGAGAAGAGCAATTTCTTTTGTTAGAATAGAAATCAATTCTTGAAAGAATGACAAATTCCATTAGTTCCTAAGCTAACAATGCTTCTTAGAAATTAATTGTTTGCCATAATTAATTTTCCTTTCTTTCATCTAACAAAATTAACTTATCTGTTTTTTCCTGCATCCTTTCCTAACATTTGTCATATTTATAGTTTGACAACGTAAACTTAACGTCAATAAACCGATACATTTTTAATAAATATGTCAACGTTTATTCTTTCGTGAAGAATTTCTCATTTGTTTTCTGTAAAAAAATCTCCGTTTTATACCTTTCGAACACTTAATTAATAAATATTTAAATATACTAAATAATATTATAATTATTTTTTAAAATACTCTGTTAAATTTTTATGTAGACTTTTTTTTATAGTAATTAAATTTATAAAAATGTAATGTAATTTTTATAATGGTAGAACTATTATAATAACTTCTATAAACTTTTTAATTAAATAAGTAATATATATATTTTTTTAAAGTAGCATTAAATTTTGCACGTTGTATTTAAATATTTACAACACTTACTTTTATGATAACAAAATAAAATTAAATAATGAATATTTAATTTGTACATAAATATAATAAAAAAAATAATAATAATTTAGTTTATAATTTCATAAATGATAGAGTTAATATTGTATTCTACATTACAACATTAAGTAAAGGCCTATAATTTTGTTATTATAGATAAAAGAATTGCTGTTTGTACTTTTAAACTCTATTTTTTTACAGTAAAAATGCTTATAAATTTAATTTTTTAAATTAAATTAAATGTATAATTTATGAATATTTTTAAATATTCATTTTCAGCCCGTTCTTGCAAATGATATCATAATAAATCATCATTTTAAACATTTATATCTGCACGGTTTTTGTGACGTATGTAATGATTTAAAGAAAGTTAAAGTAGTAAATATTTACTTATACACACAAAAAAAAAAAAATAAATGAATTATTAAAATAATAAATTATTCATTTGTTTTTTTCCAAATGAAAAATCATTATGTAAACTATAAATTTTAATTCAGTTAATGATAACAGAAGCAATTAATTTGATAGTTTAATGCATAAATACTTCTTGGACATTCATAAAAAATGAAAGTATTTATATTGATGATAATTAAATCTTCCTTTACTTAAACTTTATTACATTATGCTATTGATTGCTGTGGATAATAGTGTGTAATTTAGAAAATTGTTACTATCTGTGATATATCTACCATATACTAATGGCAAACATTGTGCAAGAATATAATTATTTCCTCTCGTAATGTCCCGAAACGGAATTATTGGGTGGAGTGAAAAGAATGGAAAAAATGCACACACACATATACACATTTATAGATACATATGTACAGTACGTATATATATATAGTATCTGTAACACTCAGCAAAATTACTTATTTGCGTGTGGTACATGTTATCAGATTAAGAATTTAAAAATTGAAGGAGTTCGTATATTTTAATTCATATTAAAGTCAGCAGCAGTCTTATTTTTACTTATTCTCCCTCTTTTTTTTCGAAAAGGTAATCGTGAGAATGTAGAAATCTTATATTATACTTATATTTGATTCTGTTTCTCACTTTCCACCTTGATATTACTAGAGGTAATTACTATAATACAAAGAAAGAAAAAGGAATGATGGATTTTTATCTGTAGAAAAAAATATTAATAGATGAAATTAAGCTTTTTTCTTCTTCTATATTTCTGTATAATCTATAGATATGATTTTTTAAAAATTATATATGAATTATAGAATAGATTTTTTAAAATTTATTAAAGAAGTAGATCGAAATTGTAACTTTAACATTCAATGATTAATATTACACATTTTTTAAAGAAAATTGCCTCTTTTTTTAATAGAGATTTAACATATTTTTAGATTACAATAACTTTACAGCAATGCATTAATATACATTATATATAAACTACATTATATATTAATGTTGATAGTTATTGTAAATCAATATGAAAATACTGTAAGGTCTAACGTTATTATTATATAAAATTATTTTTATATTATATAAAAGTTTATTATTTAATAGATGTAATATAATACCATATAACTAAACTAATTAATTATTATAATATATGTAAATAATTACTATAGATGAAATATACTTTTCTCGATTTTAAAAATATTCTTTATTATTTATGTATAAATTTAAGCTTAAATTTAATTAAATTCAATTTTAGAAAATAAATTTGTTGTTTTAAATTAATTATATAATATATTAATTAAAAATTTAATTTTCGTAAAATTATTAAAGATTTTTCTCTACAGCTATAATAATCAGTAAATTACTCTTTTGAAATTTAATCGAATATACAAATAAGTTTTAATATATAATTATATTTTTATATATTGTTTAATAAATAGCCGGATGGCTGAGGTCAGAGCTTGTATGGGCCCCAACGGCCCTGTATGTCAGGATCCAGGTCCATACAAGTTCTCAATATAACAGGATCCGTGCCCAATACAAGCTCTCAGTATGACAGGATCCGGGCCCCATATAAGTTCTCGACGGCCCTGTAAGTCAGGATCAGTCCCTTACCACTCGCCCTCCCATTATGGGTCTGGTAGAACCTACAATAGGTATTAAAAAAAAGTCCCTCTTAGTACCCACAGGGTGGAAAGAATCAAAAAAAAAAAAAAAATATAGGTCTGCATTCTTATATTATTATAATATATTAAATAATAATAATAATAATAATAGTAATAATAAAGCTCATTTATATATTTAATTAAACTCTAAAACATTGATTTATCGACTGTTACAGTTGTAGAGAGAATGTTTATTAATGTTACTAAAATTAAATGCTTAATTAATATATTATATAATTAATTAAAAACAATAAATTTATTATTTTACAAATTATAAAATGTTACTATTTTAATTAAATTCGAAATCAGCATATTTTACTTAATCATAAAGTTTTTTTGAAACTTTCCCTCCCCCCTTATCTTTTGAATTATTTATGTGTTGAATTTTAATCCTGAATTCGTGGCATTAAATCGATGATAGATAAAAAAGGAAACTTGGACGATTGCTAAGTTTTGGAATAAGCGAATAAACACTTCATTTAGAAACTCGCTTTACGAAAAAGAAAGTAACGAATATTTTAAATAGTTCACGATCAAAATTTCTAAAACAAGTGGAGATTTTATTAAAATTTTCAATAATTTATCAAAGAATTGCAAAAGAAAAAATATATATTTAAAATATGAAGCAGTTTTTAAATTCAAATTTGACCATGCTGATACTCCTTTTTTAGAAAATATTCATATAATTTATTAAGATATTAGAATATATTTTATTCCAACTCGCGGTTTTTAAAACCCTCCAAAAAATAATAAAAACATTTTTTTTTTTTGTTGAAATAAAAGAATGTCTGTCTGGTACATAAATCCATTTCCGACATTTTAAAATCATTTCTATCCACTAAGCAATTTTTTAAACGTCACGAAAGAAATGAGAGAAGAATGGCGTCGAGATCTACACATTACTGTGAAAAAGATGATTGATTTGTTAAGAAAAGGAAAAATTCTTTTTTCCATAGAAATACTAGAAACAAGTTCCATGACTGAATGACGAGCTGTTCCTCTTTGTTCTCTCTTATTGACAGGTGTTGCTGTACTTTCAGATCAATAACTTCGGCTTCTTTCCAATATATGAGTTCATGTCTGTGAGAGATGCTTAAAGAAAAAAAAATTTTTTTTTTCTTTTATTGGACGGAAGAGAACACTTGCTCATTCTAACTTTTAGTAAATACGATTTCCTCCTCCTGAAATCTAGAATCCCGAACGAAATGATAAATCCATTAAAACATCACAGATTTCCTACAGGTGTTACTGGTACAAAACTTTTTAATTTCGAATTCTAAACCGAGTTATGAATTTTAAAAGCATCTTCGTGACTTCGAAACATGTTATAAATCTACGAAGAATCTTTTCTTATTCAGAAAACAATTTATTACATCCGAACTAAAAGGTTATTTATGTATAAATAAAGATCTATTTCTAAAATGATTTGTGGTATTTTAATAAATTATAAAATTGAAAAGTAAGTAATAAATCCCTCGCGACAGCACGACAAGTCGGTTTAGAACCATTTATCTCTGTTAAATCCCCCCGTTTTAATGGTTATTGAATCATGTTAATATTATTAAACACTCGTAAAATAAAACGCTAATATGTCCGTGTTAAAATTTACATATGACACATCCATTACTTTATATATATTTATATTAATTTTCTCTATTGAAATTTATATATATATATATGATATCCACAGAGCAGAACCATATAATATAATATGGTCAATAGAATAAAAATAAATTTACATATTTTTAAAATTATCGATGAATCAAGTTAACGTTTAAGATAGATTTTTACATGTTATCTAGGTTATCGCTGTTGTAATACTCAATCTAATCTGTCCAGCAATATCAGAAGCCGTAATGATGCCATTACTTCAATGTTCTCGACTGATACAAAAAAAATGTCATCGTGCTTGGACTGTAGCATCTTGTAACAGTAGTTCTTACGACGAATGTCTACATCCTTCCCATTTCCAATGATGCATTGTTGTTAGTTTCGATGTTCAGTATCATTAGTATGCTCTGCATGTGACTTCGACTTAATTTATTGCTGACAGTTGCATGCATAAATACTGGCAATGTTAAATTTTCCGGTAAGAAGAAGAAGAAATTTCTTTTTTTTATGCCTTTAATTTGGTATTTTCTTAAATGGTTTTATCAATTTTTAAGTCGAAGCGATAAAGAGTTGTTTAGTTACCAGAATTGGCACCATCGACTCTCATTCGATTTCTCTTTTGTAAAAAGAAGTAAGAACCAAAGGAAATGTTGCAGGTAATCTTGTTTAGCTTTCTTCATTTATGTCTTGTCGAGCTAAGTCTGTCAACGATTGTCGTCCTACTGATCGATTAGATGAATTGCTTCCTTTTCATTCTATGTTAAAACAATAATCGAACGTTTCTTTCATATATAAACAGTATATCTTGGCCGTTTTTCTTGACTGATTTCTATTTTATTCTATTAAAAAATTGTAAACAACTTAAATATATGAAAACATTTAAGAATTTATAGTTTGTAGCAGAAAAATCGAATTTTAAAATTCACATCACTACGTTTAACTTCCACTGTTGCATTTAGATATTAACCAACTTTTCAACATCGGGGATCGCTTTAAAGCTTTCAGAATTTTCGAATAAATTTTCAACATTAAGTTAATGGCGTGAGAAAAATAATCTTTTAAAAAGTTTAGTTTGGATAAGGATTTTTCTTTTCCGAGTATACATACTCGATAAGAGTAAATTGAAGTCAGTTTAATCATCAGAACATAGTTGGACGAAGCTACGTTCATCCTCTGCCATTTCACACCGACTTGGGTATTAAACGAGAAATTTTAACTCTGTAAATATACGAAACTAGTTTGTTTGTGTATTTAATACGAGGTTACGCGCAGACATAATAGTTAACAGCCAATTTATAAAGAGAAAAATCCATAAAAGTGTACTACTGTACGCATTTTCAATAGCTTATAACAAAGTAAATACTGTAAATAGACTAATCAGATAATAAAACGAACAAATTAAATTGCTAATACTGTATTGGTGTTGATTAATTATATATCAAAGATATTTAAAAATATATTATAAAATTGTAAGACATTAAATAATTCAGTAGTAGTTATAATTGTAATTATAGAATGCTCAATTGAAGCATTTATACTCGGTTTTTAATTATATTTAAATTTTTATATTATTTTTACACAAAATGTATTTAAAATAATCATATTTAAACATATAAATTCGAAATTTATAAAATTTATATTATACTTGAATAATTGATACATAAAAAAAATTAATTTTTTATATACTGTCATGTAGTGTTTGTGTAATTTGCATTTAAATGAGGTCTAAACTTTATAAATTCCGAATTTTATATGTTTAAATACGATTAAAAAATACATAATTTAAGCATTTAAAAATAAATCAAACTTCAAAAAACGTAATATAAAATATTAATTTAAACTTTTTATTTATGAATGTTATATATAAAATAATTATAAAATACGTTAAATTTTAAAATATTTAGGTGATATTTTTTAAAATAATCAATAATATTCAATTACATCAAAAGTTTATTTCAATTAAGATTTATATACAGATTTTTAAAGAACTGGTGGCATATATGTATATATATTTTTTTTAACGAAAATAGCTATAAAATTTATTAAATTTATATAATAATAGTAAATATATAACGAATAAACAAACCAAGGAACATCATATTCTAATCTTTTTAATGTTTTATAAATCAAGTTTCGTTGAAAAACTACGAATAGACAAACAAACATTTTTTCTTTTCCCCGCAAAAAAGAAAAAAAAATAATATATATATATATATATATAATATATATATATTTATATTATTAAAATCAATATTTCAAATATATCTTCCATTTTAAATAATGCATTAAAGAATTTAAATACGGATAATGTTCATTTATGATAAAATTGAAAAATGTATAAATAAATCTAAATTCCTGTAATATATTTCTCAAATGGTTCTGACATTTAGCGTACAGTTTCATTTTCTAGTAAACGTCAAAAGTTAATTTTCAGTAACGTATTATTACTTCTCTCGTTTGAAGCTTACTTGTAATTACGAACAAAATTGGAATCGTGACTGCTTTCGTCTCCAATATAAAATTAAAGATGCGAGACACTGTTCTGTTTGAGGTGGTAGCGCTTTCTGGTGAACGAAACTAGAATTAAGTTTCTATTTCTCATTAAAAACACAAGAAGAAGACAAAGAAATATCAGAAAATTCATTCATACAAGTTGTTACATCCATCACGAATCTCTTCATATAATTGTCATTCCGTCAAGAATAATCCTCGTATTCCAGAAAAGAAAAAAAGAATTTGGTGATTAAACAGGGTGTAACTTTACACCTTATCACGTTCTAAAAATAGTAACAGAATTCTTCCTGTGATATAAATAATAAAAATCAAACTTATTGCAACTAATTTAAATTAATATTGGCAAAACTCAATTATCAGTTTAGAAATGTAATTCTACACCGGAGATTAGTTTGGTAATTATAGATTCGACTAAATCTTATTTTAATTAGATAATGATGACAAAATCCCCTTTTGAATGGTTGATAACAGTTCGATGTCTGACAATGCTAAAGTCAAACCGCATCATTAATTTTACGATTGAGATGAGATCGTGTCGTATAATTTACATTCGATATTATTTTTTTCTTATATACATATATATAGTTTTCTATGAAATTTTCGGTATACAATTGATTAAAGTGTTTTGTTATACATTTGTGGGACTATAAAGTGGGTATATATCATCGTGTGTGGTCGTTAAGAGAGAGAGAGAATCCCTCCGGGTTGTCGAGTTAAATAAACGTTTCCAATTAATGATAGGGATAGAGTAAATTAGCAGCCAGGCATGGTAGTGTTAGGTCCCTTGTGTTTATATCTCACCGGTTGAACCGCACGCAACAGACAAATTCAAGAATCTCCTTTGTGTACTATGAGTTAGTAAAACCATCATTTCGTGATCGCATTCTCCGCTCTTTCGGTATGTTTTTTTGTATTTTCATTTTTTAAATTTATATATCTGCTTGATGGTACTGGATATTTGCCAACCTATAATATAGAATTAATGTCTTTTTTTAACTACTTAAATTATACCAGAAGAATATTTGTTACATTCGCAAAACAGGAATAAAAACTAAAAAAAACTTTTATAACAAGTAACACGACCAGAAAAGTATTATATTCTAAATAATTATATGGATGTACGTGTAATTTAACGTAAAAAAAAAAAGAAAATCGAATTTTTATATATGTTAAAATTAATTCACGGTAAAATATTTTAATATAAATAACAATTTACCGTTTAATTAAATGAGCATTAATATTAATTTTTAAAGATTTATTATTTTAAAATTTAGATTGTTGCTTTAAATAAGATATTAGATTTCGAAGATAGTACACGTTTTATACAGGAAACTACATATTTTTAGGTGTAAATTAATAAGAAAAAACATTTTAAACACGAAATTGTATATGTTCCTGAGATGAGAAAATCAAAATTGTTCTCAGCTGGAGAGAAACTTTGGTGGAAAATTTAATTTTTTCTTCTTCTTCTTTATGGTTCAAAATAACGTAAAAATATTTAGATGCATCATCATTAATTCATATAAAAAATTGATGGATTCAGTTTATATCCAGATAAATCCAATTTTAGATCCAGGGATCGATCTAGAAAGGAGCGATAAGGGCGATCGACCCTTGAGATTTTTTTATTGTTAACACCAACTTCATTATCTCTTTCGAATGAAATGTTTATATTTTATTATTTATAATCACTTTTAAAAATTTTGTTACATTTTTTTTTAAATGCTGTTAAGTAATTATTAAAGCGATAAAACTTGTATATATTGTCTACACGAATTAAAAATCTCTCCCAAGATTTGCCCTGAATCGTCCATTGAGTTTGTCGAATATTTTTGTAGTTTACTTAATTATATGTATAAAAACATACTTATTTTTGTTATATTCGACAATTTTAAAATGTTTAGCAAATAAAATATGAAATGCCTAGAAGACTAAAGCGAAATGGAAAGATGAAACTTTAAAAATATCGCCGGCGAATGATTGATAATTGTCAAAAGATTGTACAAATTTGTACTTTCTCTTGCCTTCAGATACATCTATAATGGCCATTACTTAGTTTCTTAAAATGCCTAAAGGTCTGTCAGTTTTAAATGCAAGCGCAGCTAAATTTATATTTTATATATTTCTATAAAGTTTTGAAAATTTTATATTTCTGCTTCGATAAAATTTCGAAAACTTGTATTGAAATATTGCAAATGACTAAAATTATTTTTCAAACAAATTTTTATATATTTATGTTTCAATTTTAATATATAAAAACTATAAAATCAACTAACTTTAGTCTTTGTTTTACGTAATAGCAAACATACATACGTACAGAGGCGGATTATGACCTTCCTGGCATCTAGGCACAGAAGATTGGGGGCCTCTGCATGATTTTACGACTTCATAAATTACTAATGGCTAATTGTAGTTATAGAATTATTTATAAATCAACGGTAAAATGCTTCGATTTTTCCCAATTTTGGGCCCCCAGACTCGGGATTCCTAGACGTACAGTACCTATTGGACAATGTGATATTGATACATATATATATCAATACGTGTAAGCTTATGCCTACACGTACAATGTGCACGTAGATATACTGTTCCTGTACATTAATGGTACATTATATCGTAAGCAAAAGAGATATTTGCCTAGGATCACAAGTGAATTTCAGTTGACTCTCTAACTAGTAATACAGTCATTTATTATATAATATATACCGGTATATTACTTGTTATTGCTTTATAGTAAGTGTTACTACTACAAATTAAAGGTATATTTTTTTAAAAACATATCCAGTATTTAAATATAGGATGTATGGCAGGTGGGTTTACTAAATTTATCATTTCTAGGGCCCCAGATCGATGGTGTGTGTATGAGATATGTAGTATATACATATATAATGTTTAACATACACACAAAATATTGTGTTATGTATTGTAATTTGCATTATATGTATTTAAATATATATATTTCTATTTATTTTTAATGTATATATACATATATATTTAAGTTAAACCAGATGTCATTTACTTATTTACTTTTCTATCAGCATCAGCATCTATATTATTGCATTTAAAAGTAATTATTGAAAGTAAAAGAAAAAGAAATTTATCATTAAATAAATAAAACGACTTTTAATCAGTAAATGTTTTCGATAATGTATTATTTATCCACAAATAATTTACTTCTGATATAAAATTTCTTAAAAGCAATTTGCCAATTAATGTCATAATTACATTAATTGATGTTTTGCTCTTCTAAAAATAAAGTCTAAGTTAAAAGAAAGTTCGCATTATTGATTAAATAATGTATTTTCGAAAACATAAACTGATTAAAAGTATTTTTCTATTACTCTCTCTCCATTTTGTAAAAACAACTGAATTTCAATTTACTTTCTTTAATCATTGCACAAAAGAATATTATAATTATAGTCTTATGCATTTCTTTTTCAATGGATAATTTCTTTCCTGGCGTATACTTTATTGTAAAAATGTATATTAAAACCATTTAGAGAGTCGGGGGGTCTCTTAGTTTTGTAAATAAATAAATGAAGAAAAATCAAATACGTACAGGAAGAATGTTTTAATATAGTAAATGCACTTATACACATGTAACTTATCCGCAGTGCTAGCAGCTACATCCAGTGGTAGAGGGTAAATGTAGATTTGCACGTTCTAATTCGACCCCCCCCCTTAATATCAGTTATATTACCGCATACAATTATTTGAGTATGAAGGAAAAAAGTGGCTATTTGATCACTACTTACTATCACTCTGGATGATTAATAAAAGAAATTTTTAGATTAGAAATGGCTTTTATTTTATACCGTATTTGATTTATGTTTCAACGTTAATACTAGCGAAGAAATTAAATTATCCGTTTAAATTATATCGCTGTAATAAACAGAAAATTTCGCTTTTCAGCAGTAGACTACATTTAAAGTATTAGTTCACGTCTAATTAAGCATTTAGTTGTAAACATAACGATAATTACATATCGAAACATTTTAATACATCATTCATCTTCAAAGTGTTATGAACATCCCTTCAATATTCTTCGCCACTTCATCTATTTAATAATTTATACGTTTGTCATTATTAATTGAATAATAATAAAGAATTCTAAGCAACATTTTTATTAATATTACTTTTTTCACACATAAATTAAACTAATTATTTCAGCTAAGAAACTTCTCTTTAGTACAGAAATCAATATCGTGCAAATACCTACCGTAAGAGAAAGAAATATCTGTTACAAGGATGTGAGAGAAATAAAAGAATTAGGGGAAATAAATACATGCTACACCGCATAAGGGAGTGCAAGGGGCTTAAATAAAGAAAGAAATAACGAAGTACAGGATAAAAATTTGAACGTGACAAATACACAGCCGTGTTCGCACGTTCTAATTCGGTCCCTCTAATTACCCTACTAGCATAATAAACATAAAAATGTCAAGTGAAAAAGTAATTCTAGCGAATCAAAAATTAAATCAATAATTTAAATAATTTATTTAACTAAAATACCGGTATTTAAATTATAAATATAACACCTGAGACGTGTTGTTTTGTTTTCTTTTTTTTTTTTAATGTTATAAAACTCAAAATAAAAAAATTGTATTATTAAATAATTTATATTAAATTATTTTATATATATTCTAAATTCGAGAAAACTTTTAGAAATTTGAAATTAAACAATTTTAGTTAATAAGAGTTGGTTGCTTATATGACTACCCCTGGGATAGTCAAACTAATGAGTGCCCAAGGCAATGATATTGCGTGTGTCAAAAGCTAAAATATCTTGATAAAATGATATACTGTACTAATAAAATTTACGTATATTATCGAAACAATTTTACTATATAATAATCTATTAATATATTTCTGTTAAATTAATAATATAACAGAGAATAATTTGTATTAAAATGTTTAGAATTATACGAGAATTCAGACAAAAAAATTTACAGATTTTTTATAAAATAGCAATAACGATAAACATTAAAAAAAAAAACTTAGAAAATTAATTTAAAAAATTTTTTTTAATTGTAATAATTTTTCAACAAAAATATGATTTACAGTAATTGACTTCTGAAGAATTAACTTAAATTTTAGAAAAAAATCAATTGTAATAAGAGCATTCTTATTTAAATCTTTCTATTCATTTTAATTAGAATATTTTAAATTAAAATTTATATAATATATATATATATATATATATATATACACTTATGAATAATAATAATAAATTGAAAAATTTAAAAGAAAAATATGATAACGATAATAATTTGTATCTGTCTAACGGTTTAATTATGTCTTTTTTTAAAAAAAAGCTGGGCCTTTTTTTTAGTATTTTCATTTCAAAATTAAATTAATTCCATTGAAGTAAATTAAATCAGATTCTAGTAATACGATTATATTTTTAGTATTCTCTGAACTGAGCCAGAAAATTAATTCTGATGAATTTTCCCTATATATATTTTTTTCCTTTATTCTTTGTTTTTAATCGAATGAATCTGCTTAAGGTTCGTAAACAAAGAATCAAAACTAAAACAGAAAGATAATAAATCAAACAATCGGTTGATTAAATTTCAAAAATACTTAATGCTAAAATTGTCTTAGACCAAACTTTTTTTAAATTTCAAACTCTAAAAACTTTAATCACTTCCCCCCCCCCATTGGAATGAATTCAAAGTTTAAAAATATTTATTTATTTATTTATTTAATTATTATTTAAACTTGCAAATATAATATGAAAATACTGTATCTAAATATATTTATATTAACTCCCTATTTTCTGTTACTAATATTGTAAGGTAGATTAGATACGTTAATAATAATCAATGAAAGAATTGATGTGGGCACCATACATGGTACTGTACATATTAAATGTATATGCTTGTAAAGTCGTTTTTCAATAATGGTGAATGAAGGGGAGTGATAGGATAAGGCAACGCAACACGAGAGATCTGCTAAGGGGAGTGTCTCCCGGGAGGACTTCCAATAGAAAACTGGACGCTATTTAGGTGTTAAACACGTGAAGAAACCCCCCCCCCCCAAAAAAACACGTGGCCAACCTGTCAGACGTGATTCCATGACCAACTACTATTCGGTTTTAGGTTGTATTATACGGGCGATCTACCTCCCGGGAGGCCTTTTATTAGAAACTGGCTCCTATTTAGAGGTTACTAAGGTGGAAAAAAACCTGGAAAACTCCATTTGGCCAGCTCATTGGCGAGGTGCAAACCCATGACCAAGTTCAGTAGTTTTATACACTTCATGGGCGTATTTGGTATCCATTAATAGTGAATGTATTACATTGATAAGATATATAAATATTATCTAGAAACTAAGTCAAATTGTCTCAAAATACATAAAATTATTATTCAATTTTAAAACAATATCTTATTTTTGCTGCTTAACATTGTAAATTATGCAAAACTAGATTGCAAATATTGCAAAAAGTAGAGAGATAAAACAAATAAAAGACTTCTGATAACAACTTTTTAATCGCTTTAATTATCGTTTAAATTAATTTGTTATAGCCTATTAGTTAAAAATAAATTCATAAATGAACAACGGTGCTTTAATTGAACGCTGTTCATATAAAATATGACATTTACAATCTGTAATTCTTCAAATGTTTAAATGAAAATTAAGTTAGTAGTCTTTAGTAAACAATTTGTTCTGAAAGTGTAATTATCTCTTGTGGCGGTGTGGGATTTAAATAGTCGAGTGTGAATCTTGATTTCCAGCAGTGTTTGTTTAAGTACAATTGCTGAACTTTTCTCTCTAACTTTACAAAAGCATTTAAATCTTTAAATGATATATTTGAAGAAGGGTTCGCGGATGAAATGCGGTTCAAATAATTTTTTTTTTTTTTTAAATCCGCAGTTTATATACTATTTTCATTTAAAATATTGTTCTTTTCGTCCTGTCAGAACTAAGAGGGCCTTTTTTCCATGCCCATCATGAGTTCAGCTAGGTCCACAATGGGACGACTGTGTGAGAAACGGGCCCAACGTATCTAGATGGACTATCCTCGAAGAATTCTTGGGATTTTTAGTCCCGTGCAGATTCGATTACGAATTCTCCAGAGCGATAGGGTGCCACCTTAGCCGCTCGACCATTCATTTGAGATGAGGGACGGAGCCCGATATGACTGGAACAAAATGCCTATAAAAATTTTTTGGGGTATTCCACCCATATTCGATCTCGGACATCCCAAAGCGGTAGATTGAATTTAATTTGAATTTAGCGGCATGAATTTAATCTGAAAGCTGATTACTCCAGAATTTCAAGTCTAAGAATTTATTATCTCATGGAGCATATCTGTTTTGATGGAAGTTGTTAAAATACCAGTTAAAATCTTCTGGAGTACTCTGGTTAAAGTTTGGATTGGTTCAGAAATTTTATTGAGTGGTTAACTCAGATAAATTGGGCATGTCCTTTGACAACCGGGTGATCGAAGCACCAACTGCGGCAGCTTGCCATTCTTGGGGACCCCATGAATGCCAACGCTATGGAATCGGAATCCGTTTTGTATCCAATAATATTTTAAGTGGTGTCATCCCAAAGTTGAAGGATAAAAATTATTTTTATTCTTCAACTTTGGTACCAATGGCACAAAATTCATAAGCGATCTATCTTGAATAAGTCCTTGTCTCCGCTGTGGACCCGACAATAGTGGGCATGAAAAAAGGTTCTCTTTGTACTTACAAAGTGAAAATAGTGTTTTTAAAATAAGCGTATTTTGAAATTTGTATCAAAATATAGCTAATTTTTACGTTTTATTTTACTTAAAAGTGATTATTTAAAATTTTTTGTTTATATGACGAATTGCTTCAACATTGCCAATTTTGAGCTATACCCGCAATGGCATAGATTCGTTCAAAATGAACAAAGTGGAAACGCTATATTTTAAACTAGCAAAAAGAATTATAAGGATCGGGTTCGAATTCCACCCGAATTGCTTGTAACGATAAACAGAAGCTTTATCGTTACAGGTCGATTTATTAATCTGTTAAATAATATTTTATAGTATATAGCTAAATAGATTACGTGGATATTTAGTGAGCGACTATTGACAAAGATTACTTTTTAAAATACTTTACATAAGAATGATAGGATTCTTAAAAGTTTTAAAAAATTTCTGTAACAATATTCTTGTATACAAAATATTTATATATAATTTATATAACGATTATTATTATCTTTTTTATTTTCCCGGCTTTGTTATTATAACAAAGGGAAAGTGTAAAAAATTGTCCCCAAGATTATTTTACATTTTTGGATTCAGGGGACCTTGAAACCTCTAGAAATGCAAAAAATTTCGGGTGTTTTTTTTACTATGTGTATGGATGTGTGTGTGGGGGGAGGAGCACGATTTTGTTCACCCTCTTTGAAGCTTAATAACTCTTGTTTTTGTAGAAAATTTTCTGAAATTTTGCAGGACGGTTTGTGTGTTAGGTGAATTGATGCTATAAAATTTTGTTGGTTAAAGGTCGAAGGGGTTGGAAATAGAGGGGGTCGTGTGTCATATTTCGATTAGTGTCGGACTTAATGACGATTTTACTCGTTATTAGCATTTACAATTTTTTTATAAAACCCATCCCTACCCTCAAAATTAAGCCTTTTGCCATTTTATAATAATTAAAAATATAAAACTTTTTAAAAATAAAATATCATAACAGATGGCGGTTTATTTTAAATTTTAAATGTTGCCGGGAAAGTTAAGCAACTCGTTGACGGATATTTTTTTACAAATTAATGATAATTTTATAATAGAATTCATTAAATTTATTATTCATGTTTAATAATTTATTATTATTTCATTATATTGGTTTTTACTTGAATTTAACCCAGCGAATATATAAGGATATTCTTACCACGTGTGGGTTTGGAGGCTCCTCCCATTTGGTAATTGAAATTGAAAACTATTAATGCTGTTTAAAAAATGTTCATGTTAAATGTTAATTAATATTGTTTTTTTTAAATGTTTTATTCCATATATCTGCGTTATAAAAATTAATAAACTAATGTGAGTTTTAAAATCATTTACAGAATATTGGCAGGAGCCTGGCATGCTTCTAAGTGACAAGCAGCTAAGTAACAAGACAATGACATAGTTTGTTTCATATGAAATGGGCCTGCACACTTAGCTGCCTGCCACCTAAGCAGCTGAGCATTTGTAGTGTGGCATCCTTGAAACTCAGTCTTAACATATTAACATGTGACAATTTGCTTTGAGCATTGAGAAAGAAAATTTCTTAACTATGCCAATTAAAAACCTAGAGGTTTGTAATTGTAAGGCATTTTAATTGTAAGACCTTACAATTAAAATTATTGTGGCATAATTGTCAACATAATTGTCAACATAAAGTTCTAAACATTTTTTTTTCGCAAGATTTTTTAATTTTAAGTTTGTCTAAAAATGCATACAGGCTACAGTATGCAGGCTACAGTATACAGGCTAGTTAAAAACTGCCTGTACACTAGACAGTTTTTAACTTGCACGCATAGTGTTTTGAGTAAAAGTTACTTTTAGAAAACTAGATATTTAATTAGATTATTTGAACAACAATAAACCATGTATAAAGTATTTATTATTATTTATTCATTACCATTAATTTAAAAAAGACTTTAGTAATCAATTAATTGTAGTTTTTAAACTACTATTTGTATATTGTTAAATACATTATATAAAATAAGTCTTACACTTAAATCAATTTATTTTTTGAATGAGTTCCACTGTTGTAAAAACAAAAACTTATTGTAAATAAGAAAGATAATTTTCAATTTTTAAATATATTCAAAAAATATTTCTGTGGTAAATTTATTGAAAAGCTAAATAAAGGATATTAATGTCACTGATAAATTATTCTGTTAGCTTGTTACTGATCTCGGTAAATATTGTCATTTTATAAACAAATACCTAGGTACAGCATGGCATCTGTTACATTCATCAATCAGATGTTCATAAGCAATCTGCATTCCATTTACTTTATTTACATGTACTTTATACATCAATTACTGTAAATAGAAGCCTAAACTAATTTCTGCAAGATTAACAATATGAATATTTACTTCATTAATATTCAGATAGATCTAATTGGCAATTATTTTAAAAGTAAATAATCAAAATTGTTTTTTTTATTCTTAAAACAGCCTAAATTTATAATTTATTATTTTTTAATCAATTTTAGGACCTCGAGGTAAAAGGGGAAAAAGAGGAAGTAAAGGTGAACCCGGTTCTCCAGTAAGTTGATTTTAAATTAAATTAATATAGGTTATTTTATTATTAACATTATAGGTTACTTTATAGAACAAATATATTTAAATTTATAAATAACAAATTCCATTTTCTTGATCATTTTATTTGAAATATTTATAGAAAGTATATGTATAGATCAAATACTTTATAAAAAGTATTATTTGATCTATATTTTCTATATCACAATTATGTATTTAATATAATTATATGAAAAATTATATTAAATATTTAACTGTGTTGATTTTCTGTAGACATTGGATTTAATTGTAAATAATTGAACAATCCTGCTTGGAATTAAATGGAGAATGAACACAACGTAATAACCGGTTCAATAATCATTACATACACTTAATAGATATTTATTTTAACAGTAATTTATAACTTCAATGTTTTGTTTACAAGTATTAAAACAACATTTATATAATTTATGATATAAATAATCCATAAATTATGTGAACACCTTAAGGGAAGGGAAGGGACAGAAAAATATATTATTATACACAACAGGGATGAAGGAGACTGATCGAAAATGGTCTCAAAAACTAATTGTAATTAATGGACAGCTCCTATGATATGTAATGTTTTGTTTAAAAAATATATATATTATAAATGATTATATAATAACAATGGTATAAAATACAGTAGAGAGTCGTTAATCTGAACCCCGGTTATCCGAATGATTTTCAGTCAGACTGTGTTGTGCTGAATCGAACGTTTTGGATACTAGATTTACTTCTAAAGTATAATTTTCATGTTTTTATATTCTTCAATATATTTATTTTGTTTGTACAAAATAAAGAAATAATTTTTAACGATACAATAGCCTCGATTATTATTATAAAAATTTTCGTTAGGCTTAGAATCAATGAAAATTTAACACAAAGTGACACGCAATGGAGAAAAATTTGAACATCGGACAGGTTAATATATTTTTTCATACATAATCGGTTATCCGAACAACCCCAGTCCCCAATTGATTCGGATTAACGACTCTCTACTGTATTATAGAAATATGGTCATATTAATTTATGCATTATAGGATTACCAATAAGTCCATGCTCACCAGTAGCTGAGCGGTTCTGTCACTAAACACCGGGAGTTCGGTTGCGGGTTTGTACCATGCTCGGACTGGCTGGCCACGTGGAGTTTTCTCCACGTTTGTAACACCTGAATAGGGGCCAGTTTCCCTTACAAGACCTCTCGGAAGGCATTTCTCCTCGCGTAACATCACGCCCCAGAGAAGGCAACGGGAAACCACTCTGGATGTAACTTCCCTCGGCGCATTACTAACTACTTACTAACCTATGCCAGGTGTTCGCTGACATCAGGAATCTGATATGGCATACAAAGAAGAATAAGTCCATGCAGTTTTTGTTGATAAATGGTGATAGACATTATGAAAAGTAACAAACTTAATTTCAAATTTTGAAAGCTTGACTTTAGTAATCATAATCATTATTTTGTAATTCAGCAATCATTTGGCTTTAATATATATAATGGGATTCAGATGTTTAAGCTTGTAACTGTTTGAAATTGGCATTTCAATCTTACAAAAAAGAATAAAAATTGGTTGTGTTTTGTGTGTTGTCAATTGAAATATGGATAAACAAAACATTTTCAGCATATTATGCTTTTTTTTAAAAAAAGGCAAAAACACAGTATAAACCTATAAAAATATATATGCAATGTATGATAAAGATGCCTTGAAACATGTGTGCCAGAAATAGTTTGTGAGATTTTGTTCTGTCCAAGATACACCATGCTCAGGCCAGCCACTAGAGATTGGCACTGACAAAACGAAGAAGCTAATTGGCACTACTCCCCTCTCCATACTATATGACATGGGAGATTGCAAGCATTCTCCAAATATTGAAATTGAGCAAGGAAAACATCTACATCAAGTTTGCTATGTTAGCAAGATCAATGTTTGGGTTCCACATGAACTGTCTGAAGCAAACTGCTTAGAATGCATTTCCATCAGTGATTCACTAAGAAAGTATGAAGAGAAATTCATTTCTGAAGCAGATGATAATGGGCAATGAAAATAGATCATGTACAATAATGTAAAGACGTGGTTCTCAATCTTTTTGAAGTTGAAGAACACTAAACTTTGACATTTTTTTCTGCAGAAAATTTACAATACGTCAGCTTTAATACAGGAGGTGGCAAACCTTTTTGAAATCAAGAGCACATCTCGGTCTAGTATATGACATTATTGGCATTTGCTGATTACATTTCCATACAAAAATTATTTTACATTGTATTGATTTTTTGTTTGCAACAATTTTTAATTGTATATTTGATTTTTTCACGGAACACTTGAAGTGGCTTCATGGAGCACCCACGTTCCGCAGACCACAGACAAACCACGGACAAGATGTAAAGCACAAACAACCATGGAGACTGAATGGTGAACCACCACAAACCACATTAAAGTCAGTGCTCCACCCAATGCAAGATCATAAAGGGACTGGAAGGGTGTTGTGTTCTATGAGCTGCTTCTGAAGAACAGATCAATCAATTCAGATCTGTATTTTGGCCAACTGACAAATTGGATACAGCTATCTACGAGAAGCATCTGAAATTGGTAAACTGGAAGGGCATCATTTATTGTGACAATGTCAGATTTCACTCATCCTTGCAAATATGGCAAAAATTATTGGAGCTGTTCTGGGAGGTCTTTCCACATCTTTCATACTCACCAGATATTATCCCTTCTGATTACCACCTGTTTTATTTCCTTCAAAATTCTTTAAATGGACAGTGTATTTTTTCAGAGGAAAGCATCAAAACAGAACTTTGAGCAGTTTTTTGTAAAGACAGTAAGTTTTTTTGAGTAAGGAATTACAGAGTTACTCAAAAGATGGCAAAAGATTGTAAATGAAAATGGCCTATATTATGACATAAAAGTTATAAAGATTGCAGTATGCAATATCTTCATGTTTCCAATGTGCAATACTCACTACAGACATGATATTTAAACTTAATATTTAACAGCTCTGGGAGGTTAAACTGTTAGAATTTAGTTTAATGATTATAATTATTAATAAATTTAAATCTAATACTTTTAAAATTTATGAATGTTTTATTACCTCAAACAGGGACCAATTGGACCTCCAGGTAAACCAGGATTTCCAGTAAGTATAACAGAATTCGAAAATATAATAATAAATTCTATACCAAATGAAATTATATATAATAAATTTAATTTTCAAACTAACTTTTCTGTCTTCTTTTTTTTTTAAGGGAGCAATTGGTATTGATGGGCCAAAAGGTGATCCGGTAAGGTTTATTTTTCTGTCTGACACTCTATTTCCTTTCCAATATATATGAATGCTTCAAAGTAAAATATTTTTGAAAATAAATTTTGTTGTTGTAAATGCAGAAATTTTCTTTAATAATGACCCAACCATTTAGCATCACAGAATCTATTCATCATGCATGATATATTTTGACATGTTTTTTGGAATGTTGTATGCTTTAGTATAGAGATTACAATGCATGTTGCTAAAATAGGGACCTATGGGCCTGCCTGGTATGCCTGGTGCAAAAGGCTTAAAAGTAAGTTTTACTTTTGCATGTTTAGCTTTCTGAATTAAGCATTTATAAATTATCTTTAAGCATAGCTTTCAAATTTGTTACTTTTAGCATAGCTTTTTATTATTTTAAATATTCATACATTGCTTTGTTTATAATTTATATATGTATTAAATGAGAACTAAAATATCAATAATTTATTATTATTATTATTATAGAAAGAAAAATTACTTTTAAATTACACAATTATTAATGACATAAGATAAACAATGTATCCAGTTATTTAAATTATCTAGAAAATACATGTGTAATTTATTTATTTTCAAAAGCATTTATATGTACTGTACTATATATATAGATTTTGAAAAGATAATTTAACAAATTTTTTGTGAAATTTTAGCATAAAAAATCTTAGTGGGCATTATTTATTGAATTTATTTTAGATGTATGAAGAAATAAATAACCAGATAATTTATAAAGTTGTAAAGTTACATGACTTTATAAATTATCCCCTTAAAGGAAGTGGGTTAATTTACTCATTCTTATAAGAACATCGTGTGACTTTATGACTTTATGAGTTTATTTTGTTAAATATTCTTATAATAATATTTTGCCACTATATCTGTATTAAGCACTACACACAAAATCAATATCCAGCAAGGAATTACAAAACTATGTATGTAGTTTTGTAGTTTCTTGTTGCACATTGATTTTTGTGTGCAGTGCTTAATGTTGTATTTCATTTGGTTTACATTATTATATTTTAATTGTATCATAAACATACAGGCTATTTAGTGTATTAGATAATGTTTTTTATTTATATGCTCATAAATATTATCTGAAATTTACTTGAAATACAAGGTTGGGAGAAAGCTTGTGTTGCTTTACTGTAGCATAATTTTTTATATCAATAGACAAAAGTTGCATTATGCTTAATATTACATGATCAACAAGTGTTACACTACATTATGTATTGAAAAATTCAGTTATAAAATTAAATAATTACAATTGGCTGTAATAATATGTTTAAAATATTCCTATTCACAAACATTATCCATCTGCTTATTTGAAGAAATCTCAAGAAATCGTCCAACTATCTCAAAAAAGCATATTCTATTGCTATGTGAACTTTAGATAGATCTGATAATATGTAGGTCCTTATTTTAATTTTAATATATGTCAAAAATATAAGAACGCTATATTCTAGTTAGGAAGATTAGTGTTTTAATCAATACTGCTGTTTCTATTAGAAAATACATAATTTTAGAAACTGTACGGTATAGTTCATGCAATTGAATGCATGATATACAGATCACACAGAGGTCTGCAATTATGCAATTGGTAAAAGTATATAATGTCAGTGATTTCACTAGAGAAAAAAAATCATAAGAGATTGTACAGGGTGATTCACTTGAACTGAACACTTACTTTGTTCAATACCTCATGATTTGCGCAGTCTCATTTGAGTAAGATAGTGTAAAACGTACATTGGTCGACTGCTTTGTCATGAAATAAAGAATTGTTTCATTTGTGTTTCATGCTCATATTTATATTTTATACAGAGATATTCCATGTAACAAGTGTTCTGTTTCAAACGAATTCACCTTGAATGTTCTCCTCCTGATGCTCAGAATTTATCTATATGTTAATGCAAGGCTGGCACATGGTAGGCTTTGAGGATTTAATCCCTCTTATTTGGGAAGAATTATAAAATTAAAATAAAATTAGAATTAAACAGTATATTCTATATAACTTATATTTATTTTCTACCAATTCTGTTTCTTTTTAGTCTAA